>NC_140381.1:4520000-4530000 GCF_054491055.1 Hypomesus nipponensis | reverse complement strand
CTGAAAAGTGGTGTTTGTCTTCTACAGAAACCATTTCCTGTCGAACTACTCATCTGCACATTTCTGTCAGCTGTACCCTCCTAAAGGTCTGGTGTCCACGCAATTTTCCCTTCGCTACCAGAGCGATTGAGCGGAATATGTCTGGTCCCAGGGAGGCCACTGTAATATCTCCATAACACTGCTCCTTTGCATTTACAGGACCAAAAAAAAAACAGGCGGCATCGTCATGGAAACCATTCCCCATTACTCCCCCTCCTCAGAGCGAGATGGTAATTATGAGACAGGCTCGGTCAGACAGATAGAAAGAAAAATAAGGAAGAGACAAAATCCACTCAAGTTACCCACTATCATCTACACTTCCAAACAAACTCAAAAAACTTGACCAAATTACCGAGAATCTAACTCCCCCCCCCCTCCCCACATTTTTTGTCCTATGCTATCCATGTCTGTGAAGATTTCTCACTCTGTGCACACAGTATTCTGCCTCTCTTTGAAATGTGCATGAAAAATGAAAAAACATACACTATGTGTTGGAATCAAACAAGATCTCACAACGGGTAAGAGAAACAAACCTTTTCCCATCCCCCCTAAGAGCTTTGATACGTTCTACTGTAATACACTTGGTAAGAGGACAGTAGGTTAACGGCTTTAGCCTGTATTTTTTCACGCTGTCTCAAATGAACCAGAGGGTCAGTCCATCCTGCATACGTTCCCACCCAGACATGAAATCTCAATCATATCCCACATTTACAGCCAATTAGTCCTTAATCCCTTCTAAAGGAACCCTCATGAATGCATGAACAACTCATGTTAGAGTCCAGATGCATTCCAGGAGCTTGACTCTAACCACAGCTATGTTCTCATGACTTATAAGTTCGGGTCTTGACCTGCTGTAATAATGCAATATTCGAGTGTGTCTGTGTGTGTCTCGAAGGGTTTATGTGTGTGTGTGTATGTGTGTGTGTGTGTGTATGGGTGTATGTGCATATCGATGTGTGCATGTATGTGTGCATGTATTTGTGTGTGTGCGTGTGTGTGTGTGTTTGTATGGGTTTGTGAATGCGTATATGGCTGTATGCGTGTATATGTGCATGTGTGTGTGTGTGTGTGTGTGTGTGCAATCATGATTGAGGAGAGGAAATGATGATTCTGTGGGAGTGACAAGCTGTCAGTTGACGCCAAAGATGATCTCTTACGTAATGAGCCTTGATGATTAAGCAGATGGAAGAATCACCATGTATGCTTATAAGAGAACGTGAATAGCAAGAAGGGGTCGATCTCTTTCCATGTCACATCAACTTGGAGAGAGAGAGAGAGTGTGAGAGAGAGAGAGAGAGAGAGAGAGAGAGAGAGAGAGAGAGAGAGAGAGAGAGAGAGAGAGAGAGAGAGAGAGAGAGAGAGAGAGAGAGAGAGAGAGAGAGAGAGAGAGAGAGAGAGAGAGAGAGGAAGAAAATATAATTTAATATTTTACAGTCAAAGAAATGAATGCATAAGCCAATAAATCGGCCGAAATGTTATTTTGAAGACCAATCTAGGTAATCATCTTGAAATAAATGAGATAATGGCCTGATATCTGAGGTGTTTCTTGTTGTGTTTAGAGGTTTTCCCTTCTCTTTTCATTGATCCTTTCCCTTTCAGACCTCAGTCATTCATTCATTCATTCACTGACAACATGGAGTCACCAAGGCCTCAAGGGGAATTATCCTAGTTAAAAGGGGAACATTCAAACAGCAGAATGCACGTCTCCAGGCAATGAAACCAAACATTGGTTTATTTTATTCATTCTGTTTTATTCAGCACATTAAAAGGTGGTCAACTAAAACATGTTTAGTGCACCATGTTTGAACAGTCAACAACAGTCTGTTGGGGCACAAAAAAGGCTCTATATGAGTGGGACTTGATTTTATTTAATCTCCTATAAATGTGTTTAAAGCCTAAACCATTTTCTTTTTACATTTCTTCATGAACGTAATCTATTTTCAAACTGACTGTCATCGCAATATGGGAAGGATATATAAATTGTTCACTAGTTAGGATTTCAGCCCGCTGAAGCTAAACAAGCTGGGATTTTCAGAGCACACATACTGGTAGTGTATGGGAGCCTCCCTTAGCCTTGGCTTGAAATGGCTTAATTTATTTTCGTGGATTTTCAATCCTCGACCCCTGAATGGGCAAATCTTCTCGCCTCGCAAGAAAACAACCCAAGGGAGAAATGAACAAGGTGTGAATATGTCAATGGTTATGTACAGTACAAACTGTATTTACTTTTTTGAGGTCATGCATTTGCACAGTGATAATGCCTCAGATAATGCATCAACGCTATTATAGAGACATTCAGGACCATTTGGAAAGGGATCTTACTTGGTTCACCCTTCCCATCACCTCTCTGGCACCCCAGATCGTCACGACAACGGCACACAAACATATAATTCCACACTAAGGACATTTTGAGGGGTGTGCGTATGTTTGAGGGGGGAGGTTACTAAACAAGGGATGTGAAAGAGTATGGAAAGCCTTTTATTTTGTTCCAGAAATGCATTAAAGCTCCATTTTACCCTACTCTTTTTTCTCATGAAACAAAAATGTTCTAACCCTTAGCCCCTCTCCTCCCTCCCCTCCCCCCATCCCCCCCCCCCCCCGACCTCCAACCAGAGCTTCCATTCCATTTCTCCGTCCCTCGTCCTCCATCTCTGATCGATTAGAAGCATTCTGGCGGGGGACAAAAAGCCTTTGGCAGGAATGCGGCGCCGATCCGAAACTCACAGCAGCGGGGGTGGGGTGGGGGTGGCTGCTCCTATCATTGTGTGAAACACCAGATGAATACTGTTTACGTCACTGATAGTGGCTAGTTTGGCCGATCTCCCTGGTGTTTGTTCCCTGCTGTGTGTATTGTGCCATTGTCTCATCTGGAAGGTGGGCGTGAATATGAGGGATACTTAACTTGTTTTCTCTCCCCACACTGGCTAAGAGCTACTTCTGATTGATTGTTTGTTTGTTTGTTTTGCCAGTGATGGAAGTCTTTTATTCATATAAAAAAACATTACCTAAACCAGTCATCGGTATGCATACAGATTACATTATAGTTCTGTTGTGGGATCTGTTCCCCATCTTTGGAAATGTGAAAACATATTCTCTTTGCCTCACTTCACTTCATGTCTTGTGATGGGCATCCATAGTCATAACCTGCTTTCACAGAAATGCATGACCAACTATTTTAGGAAAAGGGTCTTTGTTTTATTCAAGCATGAGTAGGTCAGCTCGGCTTTGTTTGCTAAAGAGGAACCTGGAGTGACAGATGGCAAATAAAATAAGTGAAAATGTAAACATTTGTTCAAGCTTCAATGCTGCACATGGGCTTATAGGTTCTATCTTAGTCAAACATTTAATAAAACTGATAGTAGAGAGAGAGGGAGAGAGACAGAGATAGACAGGGGGAGAGAGGGAGAGAAAGAGTGGGAGGATGAGAGAGGGGAAATAAAAAGAAGGGTTGTCCTCTTAAAGAGCAAATGTAAGTTTATTGACCCAGTCTGGAGGAAGAGTGTCTGGCTGTACAAGTTGCTAAACAAGACATATTCAGACTGAAAACCTGTAACAGGAACACAGAGCAGAGGACTAGCAGAAATGAGCTTTGCTGGATTGCCCACATCAGAGATAAGATGGGAGGACTCTGGACATTGCAGGCGAAGCTTGACTCAGGCAACATTAGTTACTTTTGCGCTACATTTCTTTTGTTGCTTAGGAGCTGTTCAATGGTGCACATGTGAAACATGAGAAATTGATGATGCCAGCTTCATAGGAAAGTTGATTGTATGTCAAACTATCAGAAATCTCTGAAGTCTGTGCCAGGTTTGTTTGTTGTGGTTTGGGGTTTTTGCTCAAAACAACACGGTTGGGAAACAATAAATGTGGGAGTTCTACAGGGCTGATGCTTTCATTCTATTTCTCCAAGAATGCAAGAGCTTTTGGCTAAAACATTTTTGCCAGTTATCGAGCGGGTTGAACAACAAAACACTTCGCTTGAGCGCAATAACAAAAAAATTAAGAAAAATAAACAGAAACTCAACATAGATTTGCCATGGTCAAAATGCCTTATTGTTTAGCTACTGTTACAGGACTGAAATGAAAGTAAATATAGAGAACGCACAGAAAAAAGGAGATTGTTTGTGTGGTTATCATTGCAGCTTACTGTCTCTAATCAAACTGTCATTTTGTTCCGGCAGCCATTGTGATACTGCAATTCACAAAGAAATTACTTTTCAAAATGTCTACTTTTGGATCTTTATCTCAGAATATATCTGAATGCGTGACTACTACTGATGTCCATAACCATGCTTTTGTCAGTAGCTCCATCGGGAAGCAAAGACAAATTTGTTGTTCTGACTTGGAAAACGGAAAACAGAATACTTGTTACACTGGAACCGTATACATTTTTGTACAGACAGTGGATTATTTATTACATTTAAATGTGTGTCCCAGTTTGTTTATGTTCATCTATTGACATTCTTTTTTGTTAGTCTGCCATCATGTAGATAAGATACCTGCTTCGCTTGAGCCGAAGAAAACCCATAGGAGGACCTGCAGTTAAGGAACAACAATCAGTTCCACAGGTAGTGTTCTCTCACTTCATTACACAGCATTGTTTATCACACCGCCTACATTTTTCACCGAGGAGATTCACACATGAAACCAGAGAGCCTAGCAGAAAATAAATACGTAAAAGAAAAACTGTTAATGATTGGAAGCATCTGCTCCCTAGATTTTCCTGTCTCCCTGGTGTTATCAGCTTGTACTGTAGGAAGGCCCAGACACAGATGGTGTGGTTTGATTCACACACGCGTGCACAGATACTGACATGTACACGCACACTTTTTCCTACTCCCACTATGCTCTTATTACTCAATGGAGGTTGCCAGGTTTGACCCCATCCCCCATCCACTCCCCTACCCCTCCCACCCTTCCCCCCCTCCCACCCTTCCCCCCCTTCATTGTTTGCATTAATTAATTGCACTAAATGTCAGCAGCTAGCAGCTAGGGTGTGGGGTGATTAAAGGCAGCGATCATTTAACGGGTCATGGTTTTGATAAGGGCAATTAGCCCACAAGCTGCTTGGAGAAAAATCAATGGGTCCTGCCACTGGAAGTCTCTCAGATCGAGACGGTGCTCTACTGGTGTGGTCTGAGAGCAGGTGTCTTCACATAGATGTTTAAAGGTGCATTTCCCCTTTTCCCGTTGATTAGGAATTACTGTAAATTGTTTCAGGGTGTTGTTAACTTGGGCCTTGCAAAGGTTGTATGGTAACCAAAACCGTGTTAGTCAGAATACTTTCCAAAGCCTTGTGTCTTTGTTATTGTAACAAATGGCTCTCTGGATGCACACTTTTCAGGAAATGAAAACAAGTGGGTGCTGTTTGGAATGATAAAGTAAGGAGCCAAGAAGACAGTTAAGATTATAAGCATTTTTCAAAAGAGAACAGTTAGGGTGCAGGATCGTCGTAGAATCGCTCACACACGTCAACATGGCAGCATTCTGACTGTCCTTCATCCCAACTATGATGTCTCTCATGTTGAAAAACAATAAGACCTCAATGGCATCTAATTGCTTCTTTTTTATTACACTCACACACACACTCTCTCTCTCACTCTCTCTCTCGTGGGTTTGTCACTCTCTCATACCCAGAATAATTATATCTCTCACCTTGATTACGTGCTCGTGTGACTGGTTCACACACGTGAGACTGGTGGCGAGGGCCAGAGAAGTCACAACTGTGATAATGAAACACTCACCCGTCACATCCTTCACAATGCTGGCTTATTGAGTTTGTTTCTTACGTAAACGTTTCCCCTGCGAGCAAGCAACGATTCCACCTTTTGGGCTGATGTTTCCTTGGGTCTTGAACACACGACCGAAGCGAAAATAGATTACAGAAACACTTTCATACCCAAAGCTTCATCACATTTATTTTGGTTGCCTTCTATTGAGTTATTTAAACGAATGATTCAGGGATGTCCCAGTGAGACCTGAGTCTCTTTAACACGAGGCCTGAGCGGCACCATCCAGACAATAGCGCATGTTGAAATGTTTTAAAATCTCTATCAGGATTGTATGCTTGATCTAAAATCACAAGCAAGAAGCCCAGCCACAGACAAGCATCCTTAATCATTTACTGTAAATAGTATTATACTGACTTGTTCATCAACGTTGTGATTTGTCGGAAAAATCCGCAGTGGAAACTGAAAAAACATCCTGAAAGAGCGCAGTTCATCTTTAACTACAGAAAATGCCTTGATATGAGCTCATCAGCATGTTCATGCTTTTGCCGTTAATTACGCATGTAATGTGGGAGATATTATGTGCTTTTGTTATTTAGCCTTGACATCTGGTCTATAGACAGGCGTGTCAGTGATACGCCATATTGAATAGGAGCACGCAGGAGTAATACGATAGAAGAGAGATTGAGGCAATGGGTAATTTACTGATTGTGATTACCATAAGCACACAGGAAATCCTTGATTTCTCCCACAGTAATCCTGTTAAACTTTAAAGTAAAAGTCACCCTCTGTGCTAACACAGCGGCTCAGATGATCTTCCCACACTGGCAGATTAACGGGGATAAACAACAGACAAAAAAGCACAAAATGTTCCCTCAAAGAAATCATCGAAACATACCTAGCGTGCTATAAACAGGAGGAAAAAAAAACTATATTGAAACTGTGAAAGAGTTCAATCGTTGTATGAACATTTCCTATACACTGTTTTATTGTTTAACAATATAAAAAACGAACTGTCTTTTTCTTACTGTTTACATATTGTTGGGAAACAGGTAACTGTTTGTCGCCGTACACCCACACATACAGTAAACAGACACACACACACACCTCTGTTATACAAATAATTCTTGAAGGGTGGCATCAAACCATGAGCCTCATGTGGAAGCAAGTAAGGAATAGGTAGAAATCTTCATACTACAACAAACACCCACCCAAAATATTAAAATCTACCTAGTATCACACCTATTTTCACCTCACCCTTCAGCACACACACAGCCACACACATGCGCACACACACAGACACACACACACAGTTTACAGCACATAACACAACTCCCTGTGTTGAAACACAACGCACAAATACTGTCCAAATATATGTTCACATTAGACTAATAAACGTCCCGCCGGTGTAATGTTAGCTTTTCATGCTTCTTGCTACTCTACTCGCCCAGAGGGTGGAGGTTTGTTGACCGATGAAGATTTCTATCTACTCAAAACAGGACTTTGTGTCCTGCATAGCCTCCACAGGCGGCTTACGGTTTGTTACGGCACCTTTCGATAACAATGAACCGATAACCTAACAATATGTGTGTGCGTGTGAGCGTGTTAGAGAGAATCCGGATTAACCATGTGATACACAGAAGAACATTACATTAGTGGCAGGTGCATTTTCAAGGTGACCACTCGTAAAAAATCCCACCTCATATTATGATTTCGGGTGACCCTGCCAGCCTCCTTCTGAAAATGGAGGGAACGTTCTGTTCTGTCTAATGGCTTATTGACTGTGAGTTTAGTATAAATGCCGTTAAAATGTTGGTGAAAAAGAGTGACCTTTTGAAATGTAAGGGGAGAAAAAATCAGTGCCGAGCGATAATGTGTTTCATGCTTAGCTAGCAGTGTGGGTTTTCAACAAGTTTAACAGCCTAATAAAAATTGTAACGCTTAGGTCAACTGAGACCAAGTGCTTGGAGGCGATTCTGTGGAACACACGCTCACTCTCGCAAACATAGACACACACGTGCGCGTGCACACACACACACACACTTTAAAGCACAAACACACACACACACACACACACATGCAGACAAACACTTGAAAACACTTAAACACACTTGAAACAAACACTTTCAAACATACACATACAGGCACACACACACACACACGTCCGACACGTGCGCTGGGATGCATGTGAAGCTGATTAAAACAGACCTCTCCATCTAGTCCTATGTGTCCACATGTAGGGGTCTCTTAACTCCACGTTCAGACAAGTCCTTCCGGGCATTGTTGGGGTCAGCTGGTTTGGCTGTAATCTCCTGTTGCAGACAAGACACCACACACAGCAAACACACACTCACATGCACAAACACACACATGCAGGGTTATGGCCTGTACTGCACTAACAGGGGTAATCTGAGCTCTTCTGCGAGTAAAGGGGTCAGCCAACGTGATTAAATCTGATGAGGGCACCAGCACTGGGACAGCACTGTAGATGGACGCGCTGTGCAGTCAGTCTCTCTCCTTCTCTCTCCCCTTCCCTCCTCTCTCTCTCTCTCTCTCTCTCTCTCTCTCTCTCTGTCTCTCTCTCTCTCTCTCTCTCTCTCTCGCTCTCTCTCTGTCTCTCTCTCTCTCTATCTCTCTCTCTCTCTCTCTCTCTCTGTCTTTCGCTCTCTCTCTCTCTCTCTCGCTGTCTTTTTATTATTTTTATTCTCCTCACCCTTCCTCTACCTCTATCTCTGCAACCGTAACTATCGATAGCTACTATATATATCTACCTCTATCTTTGCAACAACAATCATCTCTACACATATCTACATCTTTACCTGGTGATAATGTTTTCATTTTCTTCATTCATTTCCCCTGCATCTCTCTACCTCTGCTTCTCTCTACCTCTATCTCACCTCTCCCTCCATCTTCATCTTTCCGATGTTGTTCAGGCGTGTGAGTTGGGGCGAGCTGGACCAGGGCTCAGTGCTCCTCAAGCCCAGAGCCGAGGAGAGGACCATATAGAGACATCCGTTCTCCACTCTGCAGTCGTGTCATGCGCGGCCGCCACCCCAACGAGAATGCAACCAATTAATGGAACACCCTTGTATGCCATTAAAACTCAATGGTCTGTGCAGAGCGGTGAGAGGGAGTACTCTCTCGCCCCCCCTCTCTCCCTCACCCTCTCTCAAACATCTGCATGAGTCATTAGAACTTTCCATTTACGATTAACGATTCATGATATTCATGGGTTTTTCACGCAACTGTGTTGTTATTTGTATCCCGTTGTACTTCGTTGTACAGGGGAAGTGGTGGGTGGGTCGTAAGAGCGGGAGGAGGGGGCTGGTGAGATGGGCTCAATGTGGGGGTGGGGGGATTCAAGTTAAGAGGGTGGCTCCACAGTGGGCACAGTGCAGTGATGGAAGAAATGACACATACATACACACACAGACACATACGTACACACATACACACAAACACGCAAGGCATATGTTTGGTGTTTTGAGTATTCATTCATTAGGATTCCAGGAATTGTTTCAGACAGTCTTTGATGCTTGATGTTTAAGGTAGCCTACTGGACACCATCAGAGTACGATAAAAAGCAAAGTAAACCCTTAAGCCAATTTATACTTCTGCGTTTTTACGGACACGCACACAGGGAACTCCCTCTCTGTACCCTCTCCAAACCCCTCGGAGAGCTCTACATGCACCTCCTGATTATCCTGACTATCCGTCCGTCAGTCCGTTATTTTACGGATACCCCTTGGCTGTGATTGGTAATGGGCAGTGTACTTGCTGAAAATGTGCTTATTTTATTGATGAAACGGCTAATTTGTGCATTTGCTCCGACTTTTTGATAACCTAGCTAGCATTGCAGTGCAGCGCCAGCGAGCGGAGCGTTGCATGTTGGCTTTTCTCAACTTGATGTAAATAAGGAGCGTGAAAACACTAACATTGGCCAATCGGATTGGTTTCTTGTTTCTTGTAACATAGCAACCGTTGGTAATGCTAAACATTTTCTAGGTTTCAAGATGTAGGAGAAACTTATCGTATATGTGTTTAAACACCCAGTCTTGTATTATACGCCTCTGTACGATTAAAGAGACGTTATAAAAAATATATACCTGGCGCAAGGTTGCCGAGGTTGTCGGTGTCCCTGGTGTGTTAAATTCAGTCTCGTCATATTAGCTACCTACATAGCTCTAACTTTTGTCTGTGCTAGCTGCATAGGTACTACAGTAGTCTAGCTA
>NC_140381.1:4415000-4512500 GCF_054491055.1 Hypomesus nipponensis | reverse complement strand
CAATGAACCCAGAAGAACACTGCACCTGATAAATTGCCGGTGAGTCACAGCTTTAAACAATGTCAGTAATCACATTTCCCATGATGATATTTCCAGGTAGAGGTGTGTGTCGTGCTGAAGAAGGGCACAGGTTGTCATACGTGGGCTTTCTGGTGTGTTAGTCATTTTCAACCACTTCACTATGCAGAAACACACATAACAAACACACACACAGACTTGTGCATACACCTACACTCACACACATGTACATACACGCTGGAGTAGGAACACACGTGCGCACACACATGCACACACACATGCACACACACAGGTGGGGAGGGGAAACGCAGCCGGGTCATGCAATGCCCACTTCCCCTCCTTCAATTCATGTGTCATAGGCCATAGAGAACCCCTGCTATAACTGGTCAAGGCTGCATCTGAAAACTGCAAAATGCAGCCTTGCTTCCTACCTTGGGGTCCTCCCTGACCTCTGACCTCTCCTGGCTTGAAGGACCTGAAAGGAGGAGTCGGGTGCTTCTCTCCACAGCTGGTCTCAGGCACGTCTCACCCAATGGATGGATGGAAGGATGGAAGGAAGGAATAGAGGAAGGAAGGGAGGAAGGAAAGAAGGAAGAGAGTAAGGGAGGAAGGAAGGAAGGACAAGAGGAAGGAAGGGAGGAAGGAAGGAAGAGAGGAAGGAAGGGAGGAAGGAAGGAAGGAAGGAAGGAAAGAAGAGAGGAAGGAAGGAAGGAAGGAAGGAAGGAAGGAAGAGAGGAAGAGAGGAAGAGAAGAAGGAAGAATAGGAAGGAAGGAAGGAAGGAATAGAGGAAGGAAGGGAAGAAGGAAAGAAGGAAGAGAGTAAGGGAGGAAGGAAGGAAGGACAAGAGGAAGGAAGGGAGGAAGGAAGGAAGAGAGGAAGGAAGGGAGGAAGGAAGGAAGGAAAGAAGAGAGGAAGGAAGGAAGGAAGGAAGGAAGAGAGGAAGAGAGGAAGAGAAGAAGGAAGAATAGGAAGGAAGGAAGGAAGGAAGGAAGAAAGAGAGGAAGGAAGGAAGGAAGGAAGGAAGGAAGAGAGGAAGGAAGAGAGGAAGGAAGAAAGTGTGTGTGTGTGTGTGTGTGAGAGAGACAGAACAATATTTTTTTTTTTGTAATTTTGGTGGAGAGAAGAAAAAAAACGGGATCAGCAATGTCACTACCCCTCCCTCGGAGGGAGGGAGAAAGGAAGGGAGGGAGGGAGAAAGGGAGAGACCAGTCGATCAGGTTCTAGTCCCATATCCTCCGCATGGTGGCTCATCATGGAACACGTGGACGGAACACAGAGTCATAAGTCAACTGTTACTTCATCACAGTCCACGCAGTGGCACACATACTCCAGATCCTTCCACACTGAGGCCTTTCTCCCTCTCTTTCTCTGTCACTCACGGCCTCTGTACTCCATCAGCATCTGGTTTGATGCTTCAATCCATAAGAGGTCGGCCGTTTTTTCCCTGTTTTCATCTGACAAAATAATTCAACAGTGTTGTTTAGTGAGTCATTTATCCCATTCACTGTGACATCGTCTTTATGTAGCCAGTTAGCCTCTCATACAGGTGCCCTTGTAAAGCTGACACTGAATTTGAATTTGTTTGATTACATTTAGGAGTGCCAGCGTGACTGTCTCATTCTAGTGCTTTCTCTGTCTCGCTCCCTCCCTGTATCTCTCTCTCCTCACCCTCTCTCCTGTCCCCTTCTCTACCATTGGCTTCCAGTCATTCTGGGAGTTTCTGTTTGTTCATCTGTCTGTTTCCACGGACACCAATGAATACTTAGATTTTGTTTCAGCTGACCTCACAACAGCATCTGTGAGGTGTGTGTGTGTGTGACATCGTCACTAGATGACCTTCATAAGGATATGAGAGAACAGTGAAATGGTCAAAGGGAGATGTTTATTCTGTACAGAACTCCAGTCCTTTCCCCTAAACCCTCTTGATATTATATAAAATGGCACATTATCGATGAACAATGAAAATATAGACACATATTCAAAGACAGCAATATATTACATATATAACCTCATAAGGAACGACATATACCACAAATCTCACCCACATTAAAGTCTCCACTGAGATTCATACATGAGTTAAACTACATAAAATCACAGGATTAGGATGTGGCTTTGTAAAGTGGGCCTTTTAAAGTTGTTTTGTGTTCAAGCTACGGTATGTGAGCAAAACCTCTTGGAAAAAAGGGTGATTTGGTGACTGGCTGCAAGGACTGACATTCCTTCTCATAGAAGCCCAGACTAGCCGTAGCAGCGCGATTACATTTAGATGTCTTCACGCAACTGACACACCACAGATCCATGCACAAAGCACTATATATATATATATATATATATATATATATATATATACACATACTTGTATGTATATTTAAAGTTGTACGACATGGTATTACGTAGCATGAATAGAATGGCAGGCCCCGCTCATACCCATCTTCTGTTTTCGCCCCTGCAGAGAATCTTTTTGAAAGACCTCCTGAAGTCATTGTTGAAGATGGTGTAGATGATGGGGTTCAAGGCACTGTTGCAATAGCCAAACCAGAAGAAGAACTTGAACAGGGTGTTGGGGACGGAGCAGGACTCGGAGCAGAGGGCCATGAGCGTGTAGGTGAAGAAGAACGGAAACCAGCAGACGACAAACACTCCGATGACCACGGCAAGGACGAAGGTGAAGCGCTTCTCCCGGTTCTGCCGCCCCTTCCAGCGGCTCCCCTTGGTGCTCGGGGAGCGTTTGGGAAGACCCTCCCCCGGTTTAATCTGGCTCAGCTTGGTCTTTCCCTTGGCCCTCTTCTTTTTGATGGAACAAGGGTTGCTCATCTTGTGGTCGGAGGACGAGGACTCCTCCATGTCCACGCCGTTCGCCTCTCCTTTCTTCCCCTCCTCCCCTGCTCCTCCTTCCTCTCCCTCCATGTCCACTTCCTGTTCTCCGTTGAGCTTCTCGTGGCAGTTCCCGTCGCCGACTCCTCCTCCGGCGCCGGCAACGCCATTCTCCTTCCTGTCCGTCGCCGCGACGACCGCCCCTATCTTTTCGTTCTTCTTCCGGTCTCCCGGCGGCGGCCGCGTCCTCTTCTTGGCGATCTGGTAGATCCGGATGTAAACGAGCACCATGATGACGCAGGGGAGAAAGAATGACCCGATGCAGGAGGAAATGATGTACCACTTGTCCTCGTTGATCTTGCACACCAGCGCCTGCTCCGTGTAGCTCTCCTTCTGCATGGTGATGAGTGGCGGGAAAGAGATGACGGCGGCGATGACCCACACGATGAAGATGATGCACTTGATCCGACGCGGTGTCCGCTTCAGGTTGTACTCAATGGCCTGTGTGATGGACCAATAGCGGTCCAGGCTGATGGCGCACAGGTGGGCGATGGAGGCGGTGCAGAAGAGGACATCTAACGCCAGGTAAATCTCGCACCACTCTTTCCCAAAGTACCAGAAGCCCATCAGCTCGTTGGCCAGCGAGAAGGGCATCACCAGCGTGGCGACCAAAATGTCCGCCGACGCCAGAGACACCAGGAACAAGTTCTGAGGGGCCTTGAGAGCCCGGCTGGTAAACACGGCAATGACCACTAAGATGTTGCCGAAAACTGTTAACAGGATGAGTATTCCCACCAGGATGGTGAGGGGGAGGGAGATCTGGAGAGGGTAGGGGGGCCTCCAAAGGGAGAGAGTCTCGTTGGTCGTATTAACGATCTCCATTGGAGAATCTACTGCACCTATATTGGTCCCTGGAGATCACGTGAGGTGAAAGTGGGTCGTCCACTACAAGACTGGCTTAGCTACGCTGCAGCAGGTGGTTAGAAGGGGCGTGTCAGTGGTATTCGTGGATCTTTCGCTCCATTTCTTGTGAGTCGGAGAGTCCATGAGGTTCTGGACTGGCGCAAGGAAATCACTTCACCTGCGAGATAGGATGGGAAGAAGCAATATTTTTTTAGAAGTTTGACGTAGTTAGAGGCTCCACGAAACCAACCCATTTATCATACTGTTAACACAACATTAACAAAGAACATCGTTTGAATGAGTGAAACATCTTACCTAAATGATTGTACCGGCTCACGAGTTCTCAGATTAGCAACGGCCAATGCGTAACTTCTTTACGCACACCAGTGCCCAGAAAACCAACTGGCTTCTCGCGCATCTCCTCGGCGGAACAACAGTGATGTGAGCTTTCACAGTTGTCTGTGTCCCTCTCTCTCTCCCTTCACAGAATTATCCCTCCCGTAGCATCTAGGTCTGCCTCTCTAGCGGGCTAATAAAGCGGTAATCACGTTACTCCGAGTGCTGCCGTGCAGTCTGTGTGCGGAGTCTCTCTCTCTCTCTAGTACTGCCCAGTCCGCCACTCCCTCTTTATAGCCCCTACCTACTAGACCGCGTTGCTTAGCAGCACCAGGAGCCACACCACGTGGAAATGGATGGGGGCCTCTTTTTTATTACTTCGTTTTGCTTCGAACTGTCAGGCTCCAGGTCCCTTTTACGCTCAGCGATGATCCCTCGTCCAAGGCACGCACACGGGGGCCTTAGTAAAACTCTTGAGTCTATAAATGATAACCAAGAAGCCGGCATAACATTTCCTACGTTTTTGCGGCAAGCAGCAAAATACAGTTTGGGGCATTCATGCTATGGTAGGGCTAGGGTCTTGCGGGCAGAAGCAACATTACGATATTAGTAAAAAGTAAGCTAGTTCCGGTGAGTTTAACTCAAGCAAACGTCAATACAACAAGATTAAGGTGTAACTATTTGGAAAAAATATTGTTAGTTTGCTTTTTTCAAAATCAAGCGCTTTCTTCATAATTTAATGGTCACATTTCTCAATTAAATCCTCGGTTAAAGTAAGTCATATATGATTTCATACAACCATATTCAACCCTTTAGAAACAAAAGATACAGGACTTTGCTGTCACAGCATGACACCTACTTCAGGTGTTTTGTGTCAACATTGGCCTACTGGTTGATATGCTGCATGCATGAGCGCGTGGATACAGTGACACCTGTCGTTTTTTAGAAAATCTGAAACTGTGCCTTTCCTGACATTATCAAGAAGAACGAAAATGGAAAGCACCACCCTTAGAAAGCCAATATTTAAATCATCACGATGCGTCGAAGACGTTTGTAAATCATCAGAATAGGACACCATCGTCATTTCAAGCCTCAGTGTTTATTGCCTGGATGACGTATTCTATTGGGGCACTAGCCGCACTACAAAAGCACTGTAGTATACATTTATATCACACTATTAATATTCTGGAGGGCAAACAGGTCTGCCTCAAAATGTACAAAGTATAAAGGTGATGTTTGTTGGAATAAAGAAGCAAGGCAGTCCAAATTAGCAGGCAGAGTTTATTTGTCTGGACCGTCGAGGAATCATGACGCCAATCCACCGGTTGGGGGAACTGTTGTACTGGAACCGCACGGAACAGGGGGCAACAACAAAATGCCAGGATCGGAGTAATATTTGTAAGCACATCTGATACTTTAATACAATCTTCAGTTGTTAAAAGGAATGCCACCATTTGGATTTATTCTGAATAGAATCAACTGATAAGCACCATATATTTCTCCACTGTTGTACTTAATTTTTGTATATCATAACTCCATATGGAGTCCAGCTAGGCCCGTGAATGTCGACTCGAGACTGCCCAGTTTGAATCCTCTAAAATGGCATCCTTTTAACATCCTACCTTTCTGAAATTACACTATTGGATTAGTCAAAACTAACATGTTCCTCCCATCACATATCTGTCATTTTTCTCCTGTCTCAGCACCGATCCAAGGAAGGGAAAGGTTTGGAATTTCAGAGAATCCAAAAAGGGAGTCGCAAACTATTTTAACAGGAAAACTTGGCCTTTAGTGAAGCAAGTCTGATCAGTTATGTCTCAGTTCTCTTTATTTCAGACATAAGCGAACATTATCCATGTCCCTCCCTCCCCGCCCCTCTTCCCAACTTGCAAATGGCACATATATGAAAAAGATTCAAACAAATTAAAGACTCCAGGGTTATACAGGTATAACACAGCCTTTTGGCTACAATACCCAATGCACATCTCACGCTAGGTACTCGTCGAAGGCATTTTCACATAATTCAATTTGTTTACAGCTAAACGTAAAATACACAAATCAAAATCATGTAGTACATTTATCTTTTTTCCCCGAGGCATAAGTATATGTTTATATAATATATAAAACCAGGAATGCAATGCCTCCAGTGTATCGTTTGAGCGTGAAACAGAGAAAGCCCTTTTTACATTATTTTTGTATTTTTCGAAGTCTCGAGCGTAGTAACTATCTACGGTAAGCTCAAATATGCACCTTGGGTTTTCCACGTCGTCGAAGAGTCCAAACGATTTGATCGGTTTGAGGGGGAAAAGGGGGACCTGAAGACCCCAAATGTCAAGGTCCGCCTGTGGATGTGTCCCAATCAAGCTAAGAGTCTGTATTTGTGTAGCCTCTGCCCCCCCCCACCCTACCCCCACCCTATTCTTTACAGCATGCTTCCAACGCTTCAGTTCAGAAAGCAACAACAGGTTCTGCTGGTAGTGAAAAGCAGCGATACATTTTGTCATCTCGACTTCCACGCCCTTCCCACTGTCGCAGGCTCAGTTAGCGCGTGTGCTGACCAGGGTCTCCTGAGATCAGTGCACACCCACCAAGAAAACCTTGCCGTACGTTTCTGCTGCAAAAAAATAGATAAACACTCTTCAAAAAAATCATGATTGAGTATACAAAGTTTGGACGCAACACATTTTTTTCAATTTTTGTTTTTTTTCTTCCTTTTTTTTCCAAAAGAAAAAAAAATATATAAAAAGGTTTGGTTTGATTACCTTAGTTGGGATTTTAATGTACAGTCACTTGATATAATACTAACTGAATACACATTTCATTATTTAGAAAAGTCAAAGAAAAAAAAAGAAAAAAAAACAAGGATTAAAAATGTACATTGTAGATCTGAATTGCAATCAATTAAAATAACCATTTTGCTTGCAAAAATAAAAAGCAAGATACGGGCATTTTAATACATCTAAACATTTCCATAAACCCTTTAACTTGACAGTTACAACTGACATGAGCATGTTGCTTTACAGATTGATGTGACAAAATAGGCCATTTAACATTTTAATTGTCCTCCCCCAAAAAAGTAAAAAACTTTGCGCTCATGGAAACAGATATCCTTTATATTCATTTGACACAAATGTCAATTTACACAAGAATGTTCATATCATATTTACTTCACCGTTTGACACCCCCCCCCCCCTCTCCTCAACACAACTGATAAGAGATGTTATCTTTTGTTTAAATTTAAAGAGGACGCCAATATAATTGTAAAAAGTGCATAATACCAGCAGCACTGCTGGAACAGTGTGGGACACAAGAGAGCCAAGGAACTTTTATTTAACTGTCTAGATTGTTAAAATCTTCTTAGATGGTAAAAGGTAAAATTACAGTAAAAAAAAAAAAAAAGAAAAAGGTTAAACCATTTTTTTCCTCAAAAGGTTTTTAAAGAAAATCGAGGATTTGAAAACAAGTTATAAAAAAAAAAGGGTTGTGAAATGCCTTCCTTTCTGGAGAGGATAGGGTGTTCATCCCTGCATCACCAGTAGCCTCAACGACGGCCATCACTAGACAACAGTGAACCTCCTACGATGCTCTTGATATGTTGGTTGTGAATCGTTTCCAATTTGTTTTTCCACAATTCTGTCCGACAGCTCTGTAGCCCAACACTGAAGATATAGCAAAAAAGTAAACATTACAATAACTAGAATTGCACTCAAGGCAATGATCAGTGTGTGTGTGTGTGTTATATTACAGACCAATCACTGCCCCCCCCCGCAAAACACCCATGTCTTTTTACAGTTGTCAATACTTTTTTTTTTCCACCAAAAGATTTGTCTAACATGTTAGGCCACCACTGTGCCCAGTTTGTGAAGTCCAAACTCGCTTGGTCCTTTTTAAAGCATTTATGATTTTTGCATTTCTTGTATATATTAAGTTTGTTTCACAACTACTGCCTTTTCAATTAAAACTAGTATATTTTATCACTTAAATGTTCTTTTGTTCCTTCCCACAGTTGGAAGAAGGTGCGTATTTATATATAAGAAATGTAAAATAACTGTAAAAAGATCATAATTATAAAAAGCATTGTTTTAAATTATACCTTTGTATAATCATGGACAAATGTGTGTTTCAGACAGACCAGTGGACTGTACTGGGTATAGGCACAGTTTTACAATGTAAAATCAAAAACACCAAAACTGACATTAGACCTTTTTTGTTCTCCTACGGTCAAATGATTTTTCTTAACAATAACACAAGAAACAAATCTAATATTTTGTCAACCTGTGGTAAAGAAAAAATAGGGAATGCAGAGGAGAAAAAAAAAAAAATATGTAGAAGAATAAAGTTGACCACAAAATTTGACACTATGGGGTTACGGCAGCAGCAGTGAAATTGAATTTTTTTGTTTGTCGTTTCGTTCTTTTTTGCATACAACTGTAAAGCCTCACCTAACTGACATTTATACTTAATTACTGTAAATAGGTTGGCATTAGGAGTACAGGTAGGTTTATACGGTTAAAAGAGGGTTTTTTTTTGTTGCCACTTTTGCTTACGGTAGCTAAAATATACATAGTCAGTTTTGGCAAACGAGTTACATATTTCTTTTCATCATTTTACATGATTGGGGAAAAAGTGAACAGGTTGGAGGCTCTTTCAGATGGCTAGGAATCCTCTTAGGAAAACATGTAATAGTCACAATAGATTCTCCCTCCCCCCCCCCTCTCTCTCTCTCTCTCTCACAATATATAATGGATCAAACCGGTCATCTCTTCTTCCTCTTCCCCTGCATCTACACTCAACTGTTAAGTTTCTATTTTCTTTCTTTCTGTACAGCGTATGAGACACTGTCACACAGAATGGGTGATGGATAGGCCAGAGCAAGAGCGGGCCAGGTTGGGTATTGGTTTGGAACCCCACCCCCCTCCAACTCCACCACCACCACTTCCTCCTCCTCCTCCTCCTCTCAGACCATGGCACGGTAGGGTCCTTGCATCTTGAGGAACTGGATGATGAAGGAAGGCCCCCCTGCGACGATCTGCGGGGGCAGGTGGCTAAGTGGACAGTTCTCTATGCTCATGATGGACAGCTTGCTGCACAGAGCCAGCTCAAAGGGGAGGCTGTGCAGGTTGGGGTTGTCGTTGAGGTACAGCTCCTCCAAGTTCTCCAGTGTACCTGAAAAGGGGGAGGGGGCATACAAGTGAGGGAGGAGTAGAGGAGTGATGGGGGGGGGGGGGGGGAGAGGGGGAGAGAGAAGACAAATGGAAACAAGGGGGTGGATGAAGGGAGGATGAGTTGTGCGTTCTTCCTTGCGGTATGACGCGACCGCTATTACAAGAGCAGGCGCAGGTGTGACAATCCATTTTCTATGCCTATGACAAAGGTAACATTGGATTTAAGGCATTGTGCCATTTGAAGAAAGACCTACCAATCTCCTCAGGCAGGTGCTGGAGCAGGTTCTCCCCCAGCCCCAGGTGCGTCAGATTGGTGAGGTGACCGATCCCCCTTGGCAACGTGGTCAGCTGATTATTGGTCAACACAAGTTTCTGAGGGGAAAGACAACCCATTTCACATGGCACTATGTGACACATTGGGGGGGGGAGGGCAGAATGTCACACTTGTTGACGAGAAGTCTTAGGCCGAATCCCAATACTCGGTCTTACATATATGATATAAATATATTAAATGTTAAATTGAATTGAAATGTTTTTAAAAATCGCTAGTTTGCTTCGCTAACGTGACACTGCTGATTTGCACAACAGTCCCACATTTCTCTGATTAGCCTTGAATGGACTCCATGCATGTCTAAAGTTTGAATTCATTTCAAACAAATTTCATTTGATATCAGTGCATAACACTACTTGCTTTGGAAACATCGATATATGTAACTGTAACCAAGTGGTGTCTCATTTTATTGGGATATATAGCCCTTACCCCTCAGTTTTCAAAATACAAAGGCTAGGGGTAAACTAAGGACTAGGGGTAAGGGGTAGGGGTAAGCCAGAGTATTGGGATTCGGCCTTAGTAAGGGAACAAGCGTGTCCAACCTGTAAATCTTTAAGGTAAGCGATTTCATTGGGGAGGGATTCCAACTTGTTCTCTTCCAAATCCAACTCTCGCAGCTTTCTCAGGTTCCCAATACCATGGGGCAATTTCTTCAGCAGGTTGTTGGACAAAATCAACACCTAAAGAGTCAAGACACAACATAGATCAGCACAAATGACGGCAAGAAACCCTGATAGTAATGTAGTAATGACAGTACAAGAACTAACTCAACGCTCTGTGTGGGTGTTGACAAAGTTGGAATCTACATGCAGCTAGCTTTATATAGCTAGATGCGTTCATTCGACACTCAAATCCTCACCTCTATGGACACCAATCCACAGACGTCCTCTGGGATCTTGGTCAGCTGATTGGTCGCCAGGTTCAGCTCCACCATGCTGGTCCACGTGCCAAAGTCAAGGGGCAAAGACGTCAACTGGTTGTCCTGAGGGAAAACGGCTGGGGGGTCAGATGGTTGAACGGTGAGGGAATCGGGATAGTAATCTGAAGGTCAGGCCAGATCGATTCCCCGCAGTGCCAAATGACGTTGTGTCCTTGGGCAAGGCACTTCACCCTACTGACTAAATGACTAAATAACAATAACAACAACAGGCAGTTTGAGGACAATCTTGGTGCAGTTCTGCATCACCCTGGCGCCATGGTCTTCCAGACAAACGGATCCCCAAACCAAGACGGGTATTGGAAACGTTCCCTAGTCTTAAGAACCATTCCAGGCATCTGTACCTTCATATTGAGCTTGCTGAGCACTTTGGCCCTGGAGAAGATGCCGAAGGGGATCTTGTTGATCCGGTTGTGCTCCATGTTCAGGGAGTAGATGGTGGAGAACTGAGAGGGCCCGCCCACCGGGTACGACTGGAAGCAGTTCCTGGCCAACGTGAGGCTCGTCAGGTTCACCAGGCTGGAGAGGAGGCCCTGGAGAACGACAGGTTCTTAAGACCCTGCTGCAAAATCAACTACAATCAAGGGCATTGGTTTGAACATGCGTGGGGATGAAATGTGTTTTTGGTTTGTTTCGTTTTCATCACCCTTTGTGCATGAACTACTAATGGTACAAGATAACAATGGACTGCCCTAAACCTATGGCTACAATGTTAGTTTATTATATAGGATGATTATGGTTATATAGATTATAGTATGTGGAGAAACACGCCTAGATATGGTCAGGCCAGACGAAAAAAAATAAAGTTTTGCCTTCCGTCTAGAAAAAAATCATCATGTTCCACACACAGACTGAGAAACGTAAGGAACTTAAAACTTCATTTACAATGAAAAGGGGGGGGGGGGGGGGTGATCGCTACAACAAGACAACGTCCCTCTCACCTCTGGTAACACAGAGATGTTGTTATTCTCCAGGTTCAGCTCCTCCAGTTCCCGGCACTTGGCTAACGACCGTGGTATGGCAGACAGACGGTTGTATCGGAGACCCAAGCGGTTGATGCTCAACAAGTTACCTGCAGTCGGCACAACACACGGCAATGACTGACATTTAGGGTCAACCTTTACATGACATATTGCTGTAATTTCCAAAGCAGCAATGACGGCACTGTTTGTCATGTTCTCAGCTCGTGGATGTGTACAGGCATGCTTGTCAGGTCAGGGAATAGAAGCAAGAGCTCTAGATTTGCACAACTGGAAAAATTTGAATGAGCATTTTGTGAGTGTGAGAAATGCAGAGAGAGGGAGGGGGATAGAGACAGAGAGTTTGCGAGTGGGAAAAAGTGAATGAGAGACAGAGAGAGAGAGAGACGAGAGAGAGAGAACAGGGCTGTGGTCTCCGTTCTTCACCTATGGTTTCGGGGAGGTCCAGGAGCTCGTTGTGCTGTAGGTCTAGGTTGGTGATCTGTGTGCAGTTGCCAATCTCCTTGGGAAGGTGTTCCAGCTGGTTGTGGGCCACATCCAGAGTGATGAGGTTACAGAGCTCCCCTACACACACACACACACACACACACACACACACACTTTAGAACATCCACAACAGTAACCATTTCCTACCACATGCATTCCTTTCCCATCAACCCTTTTCCCTCTCTCAGCGCAACTCTCCCACCCACACGCCCACCTCCCTCCCTCCCTCCCTCCAAACCAATAACCCCCACCCCTGCTCCATCTCTCCCCCCTCATCCGCATCCAAGTCTCACCTCCATCATTCGGTTCCACGCCTGCCCCCTCCCCCCTCACCCTCTCCCCCCCTCATCTCACCATACATTACCCCCCCACCATGGCTCCCCCCTCGCCCTCTCCCATGCCCCCACTTACCTCGTCCCTCCCTCAGCATTCCACCCACACCCCCCCACCTCCCCCCCCCCATACCTCCTCGACGCCCCCCCCCTCACCTCAACATACATTACCCCCCCCACCATGGCTCCCCCTCACCCATGCCCCCACTTACCTCGTCCCTCCCTCCCCATTCCACCCCCCCCCCCCCCCCCTCACCTATCTCGGCGGGCAGCTGTTTGATCTTGTTCTCGCGGATACTCAGCATGGTGAGCTTGGACAGGTTCCGGATGTCCCTCTCCACGGCCGTGATGCGGTTGAAGCGCAGGTACAGCGTGGTGAGCGACGTCACCCGGTACACAACCGCCGGGATCTCCCGCAGCTTATTGTGGCGAAGGTCCAGCATCCTCAGCTTCTTCAGAGAGTCCAGAGATTCCGGCAAGCTGGTCAGAGAGTTCTCGCTCAGCGCTAGCGTGACCAGGCCGGACAGACAGCCCACCTCCCCAGGAAGGCTCTGCAGCTTGTTGCTGTATAGGTAGAGTTCGGCCAGTTGGGTCAGTTCCTTGATGGAGGTGGGTAGCACATGGATGGACCTCTTGGACAGGTCAAGCCTCATGGAGTTCTCCTCACGGCACTTGTTCAGCTCTTTGATCACCTCGGCATTGCTCGACTTCTTGCGCGTGCCCGGCGCTGGGTTGGGCCGCTTTATCTTGTCGTCGACGGAGAAAGCGACTGCCGGCGGCGCGCTCCCGGCATCCTTCTTTCCTTCTTTGGCATCTTTCCCTTTGGTCTTGGGCTCCTTGCCTCCGTCCTTGCCTCCTCCAAAGCCGGTGAGGGTCGCCTTGGTCTCTTTGTCCCTTTCTCTCCCTACCGCCAGACCTCCCTTTGGGTCCTTCTCTTTCAAGTCTTTGTCTTTGCCTAAAGTACTACTCATGACGACGCGGTCCACCTCCCTGCGGAGTCGCTCATGGGAGTCTCTCGAGGTTGGGATTTGTATTCCAAAAAAATATATATATACAAATTAAATAGGAAGGAAGAAAGGCAGAGCAGGTGGACAGGCAGCCTTTACGTTCGCATGCGTTGATAACGTAGGCCGCACGGACGTTGACAAGAAGGCTTATCTCCCTACCCACCCGAAAAATGGCCGACGATCCAGATAGAACGTCTGGCTTTTGTTTATTTTTGTCGTCCTTCTGTTAAACCGCCAGGCCAGGTAAAACTCTTTGAAGTATCTGGAGAAGGGTGGCAGCCATACTTGTTTGAAGGGCACGCTGTCTGTGGGTCATGGGTGGACGGGGGTGCAGGCTGGAAAGCGTGCCAAAGTTGTCATCTTATGGGTAAGGTTGATGCTGAAATGAGGAAAAACTTGTTTTTAAAAAGGGTGCGAGGCCTACCTTCAATACCACAACGAATTGTCAAATCACGACCAATGTGTTATGTCTACGTAATTTTCCAAAACCACAACCTTCAGGCAAGATTTGTTTGCTACCAATCAGGTTTGGTTAGTTGGCTGAAGCCATTGTCTCGGAGCCGATAGCTTCTTCATGGCTCTATTGGGCTAAGCGTACCAACAGCCACCTACACATCGTGGAAAAGAAACCTTATGAAACACTGGCTTCTAAGTTGTAATAAAAATAATTAACAAAAGACATCAGAACACTAATACAGTACACATGACCTCAGACTGAGATAGAAACATCCTCCGACATACTGTCAACTGTTCTGTCCCACCGGTGGTGAGCCGGCCTACTCTGAACCCACTGGAAGAAAAAAAAACAGCTATAGGCTTTGCTACAGATCAGAGCCAGGAGAAAAGGTTAGCACCGCTGAGAGTCAGTTTCGGGAAGCGGTCTTCAAAGAATTGGCTCCCTGGGTGGGTCACACAGGTCAGAGGACCTTTTAAAAAGGTTAAAAAGAAAAAAAAAAAGGGGGTTGATGGTGTCCCACTATTGGACACAGCGAGGGAACTATGTCTGGTCCAGGGTAGCTGTAGGTATACTGTTCCAGTCAGAACAGCTCAGGATCACTAACACTACATTTCACTACCTGTCGCTTGTTGATCAAAAGGGACGTCAACACAGAAGAGAGAAAGCCTGTCACACCCACAGACATGCTCCCTCACTTGTGAGCTAGCTTATTCCATCATGTATTGGCTAATAGCCTAGGCTACATCGCTGTACATGCTTCGCAAAAAGGAAGAAGGGCAAGAAAAAAACACTGAAAACTTAAACCAACTTGTCGGTGCCATGTTTGGCATGGAAAATAAAAGATCTAGACATGAGCTCAAATGTTTATTCTTCTATTTCTTCTTTCAAATGCTGCCCAGAGGTTTGGACGACAACAAACCCGTTTATTATGTAGGTGACTGAGGAGTAAATTCAAATTATAATCATTTTTAAAAGTGTGAATGAATATGCACAAGGTCACAGATCAAAAAAAGTCCCCGTTCTGTCTCTTCAATGACACGCATCATACACTACAAATAATATGCCAAACTTTCCTTCTTAGATGCACAGAGACAGAATTTGACAAAATCGTTAACAATAAGCTTCAGATAAAGGTGAGTAAAAAAACAACAGCAGAACTGTATTACGCTTGGAGGCTTAGGCTATTCGTGCCTTCTCACTGCCTACGAGTTCTGTTTCAGGCCTAATCTATACTTGAGCTTTACTATCCTACCTGACCCTTGTTGAGCCTTTGCTCTGCTAGGGCAGGAGTGTATGTGGCCTAGGAGGGATATCTATATATAAGGTCGTGACTTTCTATATATGGAGTATGTTCATTATGTGGTTTGTCTTGGTCCTCCTCCTTATGGAATTGCAGCTTGTCTACAGTGATATATTTAGGACATTAATTGTGGATTTTCATTTTAGCATTGCCCACCATCGAAATTAGAAAACGGATTTAAGTGAGGAGTAGTCCTATGTTTGGAACTAAATTGGATTGGCTAACCAGTGCCTAACTACGTGTATGTGCGTTGACTGCTTCAGAAATATCTTGCCTGTGTAAAATAGTTCCAAACAGACAACAACAAAAAACAAAGAAAAATGGTGTTCATATTGGTGTTGATGCCAATACTCTGTTGATGAGGTGGCAGACTGGTTCCATACTAGCTCCGTAAAAGCACACTGAACTAGCTACTGTCCATGTCACAGATCCAAGATTAACGATCAAAACTCTGCTTCGAAGAATTCAAGAAGTTTGCCATAATTTGCATAGTGCAAAAAACGCAAGATGTGATCATGTTCCAGCCGCAGATGATGATAATCTTCCAGGCTTAGTTCTGAAACAGAACATTTTCGTGCTAGCAGGGGCTATCTTATATAGTAGTAACTATCAAAATTACTTCCTAACAATTGCACTTCTTACATTGCTTATGATCTTCAACAAATGCTTAACACTTAAATGACCTCGCTGGGTCATTAAATCAAAAAGCGATAAACGTCGCTCAACGTTATTTAGCCAGCTACATACGTCGTCAAACGTCAGATGCTAGCTGACTAGCCACATTTTAGCAATCGTGCCAAGTCAAGAATCAACAATCATGACCAACATTCAACAATTTTCATCATAATCTCGTACACCGTCTAATACATGTGATATTCAGATAGATTTATCTCCCTGTTAGTTTACAGTATTGAAAATGTTATTTAAAAAACATATGACTAAATGCTTTCAAATACTCAAGGAAATGTACAGCGATTGCTCAAACAGCTAGCAAGCCAAGTAGCTACCCTACACCCGCGACTGTGCAGTTCCCGTAGGCCCAAGCAGAGCAGCTGTCAAACGTGGAACACCTTCCCGTTCATTGCGAGCTGAAATGGGGAAACAAGCTGCTCTCTCGTTCAATCTGCAGCCATGGCTTGCCGTGCGTAATCAGTCTTCTATCAAGTTGACACGCCAAAAACGTATACATTATCATTTAATTCTTTATAATACAGTTTGACAGTCGGGTAGACGAGGCGTGACTGAATACAATTTCGCAGCACCCTTCTTCGCTCCCATACCGAATATGAGAAAAAAGAAAACACATTCTCAAAACAGCGGCCATTCCTAAGCTGAACAAAAGAGTGCGTTCTCACCCTACAAAATGACATTACTGCGTCACCTACCACGCTATATCGTTGACAAATGTGTCGTTTAAAAGCTATGCTATTAAAGAAGAGCACGTTACCGGGAAATATTGAAAGGTATGTGAGAATTTAACTGTTTTACCTTCAGAGGTGTGACTCCGCCATCCTTGCTTCCTCCTCTTTCCTACACTGCTGTTGCTGATGGTCCCCTCCTCTACCACCAAATTGCGTCACACGCACGCATTACCAATGTATCACGAGAGTTTCTTGGGCAGAAAAAGCGTGTTTAGGATGAAATAAGTGAGTGATAAAGTGACGAAAAAGAGAATTACAGTTATTTATATGAGTTTTTGGGGCCATTTTTGTGTACTTGAAAGCCAAGTACTAGCTCCAGTTATAGCAGTCATCAGTGATAGCTAGTAACATTTGAAAACACTGAACAGACAAATTATCAATTGAAAAAACATGAAATGTTATCCCAATCACCATTAATAATCAAATAATTTAAGAGACGTTTTCTATTGCATAGTTATGTGCAAACTCTCCCACTAATTTAAAACTAGACACTACAATGTTCTGTGTAACGTATGTCTAAGGTATTTTCCTGTACTTTTTTCCCCTTCATCAAGTATTTTATTTAGTATGACTGATGATGCACAATTCATAATGTGCTTCGTACTATGCCCTCTAGATGGCAACAAAGCAAACTGATCTGGTCATTCGAACCGTAGAAGCAGAAATCGCCAGCTGACAGTCACGGAAGTGAAGTGAACACGAAGCTTGAGCAGAGAATATCTAATATGGGGAGAACCATAGATATATCAGAGAATGTCTAATATAGAGAGAACTGCCACTCTTGGGAATCTTCCAGGTTCTGAACTAGTTGAAGTTCCATGTGAGGGCGCTAACGAGCGACTACCATCAAATCTGAGATTTCTCAACGACAATGAGGCGAAAGAGACAAATTTAGCCGTTTAGCTCCATAGACTCCCATTCATTTTGCACTTGACCGCGATCACTCCCAGTGGAACTCTTGTGGAACTGCAACACAATTCGGTACAATGGGGCAGACTCTCCTTAAACAGGCTCTGGCTTGAGTGTTGGCTTGGCAACCTGTTCAAGAGGTAAACGAACTATCTAATGTGTCTAGACACATTTTATAAATGTATTGTGTTGCTAGATAACATATTAAAGTATATCTTACATGTTGTTGAATCGCAGCAACATTGCCACGTGAATAGTACCTTTCGTGCAAGGCCGTTGCTTGTGTTGGACTGCTAGTAAAGCTTATTAGCTGGCGTCTTGATAACAAATAAGCCAGCAACATTTTAATTCTTGTAGCTAACTTGAGTAGACTATGCATTGGTGTCTGACCATTTTGTTTGATAATGTCAAGTCTTGTATTGTTTGTTTTTCTGCAGTTAGTACAACGCGAAGGACAAAATGCCTGAAGTCAAATCGATATTTAGAGAAGTTTTGCCGAAACAAGGTCAGTAGGCCTATCAACGATATATAGCTACTACGTCTCCAAGTCTCCAAGCATAGACTGAGGAAAAACGTAAAACGGCTCCGGAGCCGTTTTACAGCTGACAAGTATTCTATAAGGTGCAAAACTCGCATGTATTAACCACTGTTATTGTGATGGACGGTCTCCATCAGAAAGTTTGCATAGTATAATATGATTTAATGGAAAACAAGCTTGAAAGCGAAAGCTACATAGCGCTGCTCTGGAACCTTTCTGCAGCCGTCATTCGAGACCATGAATATCTCCTTTGTTTACCAGAATCTTAGTTATCAGTACATAATGTGGTCAAGTAGTTATAACTATACTTAGTATTGTCAGTGTCTGGTTAATTGTACAGTCTTTGTTTAGGATCATAACTACATTCTAGGTCCATGTTGCCAACCCGTCTCCTGTGTTTACATTTTATGAGACAACTTAATCCAAAATGGACCAAAGCTCTTTTATCTTAATTCTCCTAATCTGTCGTGTTTGATCTCTGCAGGGCAGTTGTCGATCGAGGACGTCCCCACCATGGTGCTGTGTAAGCCCAAGCTGCTGCCTCTGAAGTCGGTCACCCTGGAGAAACTGGAGAAGATGCAGCTGGAGGCCCAGGAAGCCATCAAGAAGCAGGAGCTGGCCCTCAAGGAACAGCAGCATTAGACACAAAATGGAGGACGACACAGAGAGTCGAGCTATGGGGTCGATCCAAAATGGATGGCAGTCAAAGTAGGATGGATGGCGACCGGCCGGAGAATGTTCAGACATTCCGGTCGGAAAAAAAACCTAATATTGCAACATATCACTTTGGCTTGTGTTTCTGCTAACAGCTGGACACAGTTGAATGGCTAGGTGTATTCATGGAGTGTGATTGTCGTTAGTGGTTTGAAGTTCTTCCTGAGGAAGTATTTTGTAGATAGGATTGGTTGTGATCTTTTATCTTATACAGAAGTGGGCCTGTAGTTGCTGCATAGTGGCTTGTTGGCTTCAGTTTCAACAGCAGACCTTTAAGATCAAACTACATATGCTATCCTCACACGTCTTGGGAAGAAATGTTGAATGTTACATTCCAACTTTTCCATTATCATCTTTTTTAGTTGTTTGTTTTAAATTAAAGTGTTTAACCCAATTTCTTCCCATTTTTTTCTTCTTAATACAACTACAACACAAACAATCTTTCAGTTGTATTTGTCAGTTAAATATTTCATTCACATCAGAGATTTTACTAATCACAAATTAATTGTACTTATATAGCAATTTATTGAACAAACAAGGAGCAAGACTTGGTACATTTCACACACCAGTGTTCCCCACATATAAAAATATAACACTCTGGAGACCATTTTGTGAAATTATCCCAACTGGTTTTCTTTGCATTGTACGATCGTCTTGGTTACATAGTTGCCTTGGGTAAATTACATCTTTGTGATATATTTTTCATAAAGGGGAGCATGACAAAAAGAATAAAAGGGGAGGTATTGCTTTGAACCAACTTTGAACCCTTTTTTCATAATTATAAAGCTTAATACACAAGACAAGTAATTCCAGTACAAACACTGCTTTTTTTTCTTCTTCTTTTTTACATGAAAGAGGGAGTGGCAGTGAAAAGGAAAAAAGAAAAACCTGAAGTAATACTAAACATGGAATGACAGTCATAGCTGATAGGCTTGGTGGCACTTTCTGTGTTAGCTTATATAGTCAATCACCTCCTTACCAGAGGTGTGTCGTCCATTTCTTTTTGTTTCTTTTTACAAAGTGCCATTTTTAAGACCCTACCACCTTTTTTACATTTTCAGAAATATACATTCTTTTGACAGGTAAAAGGAAATCTTTTTTTGTTGTTGTACCCAACTATTATGACAAAATATTGAATAAAAAGTATCTTCAGTACTCAGAACTTCAGGCACAAAATGGCTCCTCAGTAGCTTTCAAGCTTAAAACGACCACCGTCTCCCTCGCTCACAAATCTCTTTCGCCCTCTGAAAAAAACAAAAAACAGGTAGTAATTAACTTCAGTAAAACGTGTTAGTCTTTTTTTCTCTTACGAAAAAGTCTACACTACAGAAATCAAGAAAGTACACACAGCATTTTTTTAAATCTACTTTGTTCTTACCGACTGGGACAGATATCTCTAAGTCTTTCACTGATCAGTCCAGCGCTGAAACTATTATCCACAAATTGCTCCAATATGAAATATGCACGAGGAACATCAATGTTGATTTCAGCAATGTCCATGTAAACTCTTTCATACCCCTGCCAATCAGATAAGCATATTATGGAAAACTATTTCTCATTGAAAGTGCATCACATCATTATAATAAAATACAGTATATTTTTCAAATGTAGAAAATAGTGCAGTACTACAGAGTGACCACCAGGTGGCACCGTACCCTTCTCATTTGGTCTGCTGTGATGATCGTGGACACCCACAGGAACTTCAGCAGCTGCAGAACCATTTTGAAGGTTTTCTCTCCTTTGGATTCCAGGACCATTACTATAGCCTGACCAACAACAAACACATGAGGATAGCCCGATAAGCTTCCAGGGACAACCAAGGAGCAACCTGAACATCCAAACTGAGGAGGGGCCCTGGGCAGTGCCTTTTAGACCTGGAGGGGATGGGATCGCCCTGCCATATGGACCAACTCACCTCGTAGACAAACTCGTGGTGGAAGTGAGGCACTTCTAGCTCTCTCAGACACCTCTCTGCCTCCTGGGAGTCTCTTGAAAGCAGGTACTCCTTCAGAAGTAGGACCATCTAGTAGCAAGAGAAAGAGAGCGCAAGAGAGAGAGAGAGCGAGAAAGAGAGAGAGCGCAAGAGAGAGCGAGAAAGAGAGAGCTCGAAAGAGAGAGAGAGCGAAAGAGAGAGAGAGCGCAAGAGAGAGAGAGCGCAAGAGAGAGAGTGAGAAAGAGAGCAAGAGAGAGAGCGAGAAAGAGAGAGCGCAAGAGAGAGCGAGAAAGAGAGAGAGTGCATGCGAGAGAGAGAGAGTGCGAGAGAGAGGCATTAATATATGTAACACACACATACATAATGCACTGTTCCGTTTGGTCCCCAATGAGGTTCGTAGACCTATCTCAAGGTGTGAAGGGGTGATGATCTGATTTGTCAATACAAATGAATTTGGATCGTGTGTGTTGTCCTGTGTGTTTGCCTTAGGCTGAGCAGGTGTGTGTGTGTGTGTGTGTGTGCCCTCCTCACCTCTTTGATGAGCTGTGAGACAGGTCTCTGGCCGCCGCCTGCGCCCCACAGGTTGTCTATACGGAGACCCCCCATGCTCATCCTCAGTAGCACCACAGCTCGGTCCAGGGCCGCCCTGTGGTACGCAAACAAACGCACCCCACGTTAGAGGGAACAGGGCATCGTCTGTGGCATGGTACCATCCAGCAGAAACAATGTAATATTGTGGTTGAGATGTTATCTTTGCACTGTGGTCGAGATGTCATTATAGTTCACCATGTCTGGGAGATGCGGTTCCTAAGCCTGGTAAATACAGACCTTTCCTTGACTCTGTTAAACACTGTTATCCACTTCTGATCCTTGATATTCTGCTGTGCTTTCAGTTTGCACCATTTGGTACATTCATTCAATTTATTATTCAACCCCTTTTCCCCATTCCACCCCCTCTCCTCCCTTCTGCAACTCTAATTCTCTTAGTACTACCCTTGTTCAGCTAGCTTGCCTGTGTGTAGATTCTCCTTCATTCCGTGTCCTGATGCAATACAAAAGACAGGGATCATTTTATGACATAACCTTCCACACTCCACGGCAGTTAGCCTGTGGACTCAGGCGGCCCCACCCCTACACAGCATCTTCAGGCCCTCCCTAAACATCACCCACTCCAAGAACACCGTCAAACACTGTGACGCAATCTCAAAAACATTTCCATGATCCTACCACACAGAAATGTTTATGTGTGAGAGAGAGAGAGAGAGAGAGAGAGAGAGAGAGAGAGAGAGAGAGAGAGAGAGAGAGAGAGAGAGAGAGAGAGAGAGAGAGAGAGAGAACAAGGGGGTTTGGTTTGCACTGGGCAAACATCACGGGTGCTGGCGTACCTTGCGTGTTCACAGTCGACTTTGCCTTTGTATCCTTCAATGTAACTTTTGGACAGGATCCGGTCCATGACGGCCCTGGCAATGAATTGGCCAACCAGCTAAAAAAACAACAACAACACACACACACACGTTAGTTACATAACTTCAATTCCCGTGGGGCGGGGCCATCGTCACACGGGCCTCGGAAGCAGGTCGCGACCTTTACATTGTGTGTGTGTGTGTGCAGTCAGGTGTGTGTGTGTGCATTCCAAAAGGTACAAACTTTAGCACCTTAATTGTAACAAAGTTCCTAGTCCAAGAAATGGTCTTTTTTTTTTTTGCTGCTGTCAAATTTCAAATAAGACGAGGTTTGCCATTCGGACTGACCACTCCTACTTAAGAGTGAGCCTGGAGAGAACTTATGATCCTCTAGGACTCAAGGACAATAATCCCTGTCGAACAAGTTTACAGTGCAATGTAAACAAAACCAAAAAGCACAATGTCCATAAAGTTAAAGTGTATTTGGCTTGTTGAAACACTGCTGGTTGTTAGGGACAAGTGACAAACACTGGCCTTGTGATACGCTTGTTGACAGAGAGAGTATGATACAAACAGAGACAGAGAGTGCAAGAGAGAGCGAGAGTGAGTGCAAGAGAGACAGAGACAGAAAAAGAGAGAGAGAAAGAGAGAGAAAGAGAGAGAGAGAGAGGGGTTATACAGTTCTACTGCATACAAAGCCTTTGTTGGCTTTTGATTCTGAGCCATCAAGACTGTTGACACTCACTCTTGATTCAAGAGGGAGGCTCAAAGAATACGTCAGGGGCAGACTGGTGGAGAGGAAAAGCAAGCCACGGACAGAGAGAGAGAAATGCCAGGTAAATAGAATTAAAACAACAGAAAATGAGGGGAGAGAAAAAGATAAAAGGAGACAGCGAGAACTGGCTTAGTGAGAAAAGAAAGGAGAGAGAGAGAGAGAGAGAGAGAGAGAGAGAGAGAGAGAGAGAGAGAGAGAGAGAGGGAGGGAGGGAGGGAGGGAGGGAGGGAGGGAGGGAGGGAGAGAATGAATAACTCTTTTTTGCCTCCTACGCTGAGCTAGCAGTTTGGTAGTGGAGAAAGACAATGGAGAGATCTCTCGTGAGAGATCAGAAACATACCCCTGCTACTGCCCCTCCTACAGCCCCTGCTACTGCTACAGCCCCTGCTACTGCCCCTCCTACAGCCCCTGCTACTGCCCCTCCTACAGCCCCTGCTACTGCTACAGCCCCTGCTACTGCCCCTCCTACAGCCCCTGCTACTGCCCCTCCTACAGCCCCTGCTACTGCTACAGCCCCTGCTACTGCCCCTCCTACAGCCCCTGCTACTGCTACAGCCCCTGCTACTGCCCCTGCTACAGTCCCTGCCCCTGCTACAGCCCCTGCTACTGCCCCTGCTACAGTCCCTGCCCCTGCTACAGCCCCTGCTACTGCCCCTGCTACAGCCCCTGCTACTGCCCCTCCTACAGCCCCTGCCCCTGCTACAGCCCCTGCTACTGCTACAGCCCCTGCCCCTGCTACAGCCCCTGCTACTGCCCCTCCTACAGCCCCTGCTACTGCTACAGCCCCTGCCCCTGCTACAGCCCCTGCCCCTGCTACAGCCCCTGCTACTGCCCCTCCTACAGCCCCTGCCCCTCCTACAGCCCCTGCTACTGCTACAGCCCCTGCCCCTGCTACAGCCCCTGCCCCTCCTACAGCCCCTGCCCCTGCTACAGCCCCTGCCCCTCCTACAGCCCTTGCCCCTGCTACATCCCCTGCCCCTCCTACAGCCCCTGCTACTGCTACAGCCCCTGCCCCTGCTACAGCCCCTGCCCCTGCTACAGCCCGTGCTACTGCCCCTGCTACAGTCCCTGCTACTGCCCCTCCTACAGCCCCTGCCCCTGCTACAGCCCCTGCTACTGCCCCTGCTACAGTCCCTGCTACTGCCCCTCCTACAGCCCCTGCTACTGCTACAGCCCCTGCTACTGCCCCTGCTACAGTCCCTGCCCCTGCTACAGCCCCTGCTACTGCCCCTGCTACAGTCCCTGCCCCTGCTACAGCCCCTGCTACTGCCCCTGCTACAGCCCCTGCTACTGCCCCTCCTACAGCCCCTGCTACTGCCCCTCCTACAGCCCCTGCTACTGCTACAGCCCCTGCCCCTGCTACAGCCCCTGCTACTGCCCCTCCTACAGCCCCTGCTACTGCTACAGCCCCTGCCCCTGCTACAGCCCCTGCCCCTGCTACAGCCCCTGCTACTGCCCCTCCTACAGCCCCTGCCCCTCCTACAGCCCCTGCTACTGCTACAGCCCCTGCCCCTGCTACAGCCCCTGCCCCTCCTACAGCCCCTGCCCCTGCTACAGCCCCTGCCCCTCCTACAGCCCCTGCCCCTGCTACAGCCCCTGCCCCTCCTACAGCCCTTGCCCCTGCTACATCCCCTGCCCCTCCTACAGCCCCTGCTACTGCTACAGCCCCTGCCCCTCCTACAGCCCCTGTTACTGCTACAGCCCCTGCCCCTGCTACAGCCCCTGCCCCTGCTACAGCCCGTGCTACTGCCCCTGCTACAGTCCCTGCTACTGCCCCTGCTACAGTCCCTGCTACTGCCCCTCCTACAGCCCCTGCCCCTGCTACAGCCCCTGCCCCTCCTACAGCCCCTGCCCCTGCTACAGCCCCTGCACCTGCTACAGTCCCTGCCCCTGCTACAGCCCCTGCACCTGCTACAGTCCCTGCTACTGCCACTACTACAGCCCCTGCCCCTGCTACAGCCCCTGCTACTGCCCCTGCTACAGTCCCTGCTACTGCCACTACTACAGCCCCTGCCCCTGCTACAGCCCCTGCTACTGCCCCTGCTACAGTCCCTGCTACTGCCCCTGCTACAGTCCCTGCTACTGCCCCTGCTACAGCCCCTGCCCCTGCTACAGCCCCTGCCCCTGCTACTGCTACAGCCCCTGCTACTGCTACAGTCCCTGCTACTGCTACAGTCCCTGCTACTGCCCCTGCTACAGTCCCTGCTACTGCCCCTGCTACTGCCCCTGCTACAGCCCCTGCTACTGCCCCTGCTACAGCCCCTGCTACTGCCCCTGCTACTGCTACAGTCCCTGCCCCTGCTACTGCCCCTGCTACAGTCCCTGCTACTGCCACTACTACAGCCCCTGCCACTACTACAGCCCCTGCCCCTATAAAAGCGTCTGTCTTGTCAGGACGTCGGATACATATCACACTGAAATGAAATGTTTATTTCTGAACAGCATGTGCTTTTAGTATAAAGTCCGGGTAGTGGCTGGTAGGAAAGGTTGTTTTTTTTGGGATTGTAGCCCAAAAGTTATGTTATGGAACATGGTGTTTTGTTATGTAATGCTACAGTGTGCCTCTGGAACGTACGTTTCAGACACAAACACACCCCCAATGTACACTGGCTTTGCTAGTTTGTGTATGAACACACACATATCATGCATGCAGGAGTACACTCACATTTGCTTGCCTAGAACATACTGTACATACTGAGATCCCCCTCCCCCCCCACACACACACTCAACATCCAGATCACCCCCCTCCCTCCACAGACGCTCCACCTCCCTTCCCAGACTCACCCCTCCCTTTCTCCCCTCTCCCCTTACCCCACTCCCTCCTTCAACAGACTCTGCGCCTCCTTCCAACCTTCCCCTTTCCCAGAATCACCCCGCCCTCCCCACTCACCCCCCCCTCCCCACTCGCCCCCCCCCCACACCCTCCCTCCCCCACCACACCGCCCCCCCATCCCTCCCCAGACCCTCCCTCACTCCCTCCTCAAACCCCCGCCTCCCTCACTCCCTCCCTCCCCAGACCTTCCCTCCCCAGACCCCCCCCCCCTCCCTCCCCAGACCCCCTCCCTCCACCCCTTCCCTCCCCAGACCCCCCCCCCCTCCCTACCCAGACCCCCTCCCTCCACCGTTCCCCAGGCTCACCTGCGGGGCTCCCGGGGTGTCCAGCACCAGGTCGGGCAGCTCCCGCAGCAGCTTGTCAAAGGACTTCTCCACGTCCCCCCGGGTGAGCACCGGGCCGCACAGGTCGGCCAGCAGCCTGGAGGTCAGCTCCCGGTGGCTGGCCTTGGCCTCCAAGGCCAGGGACACAGCCAGCATGGGCACCCCGCTCCGCATGGGGCCCAGGTTCAGCTCGCCCAGCAGCTCCTGGAGACCATGGGGAAGGGGGGGTTGTAGTGTCAAGAGGTTGTAGGGACGGTGTGTTTCTGTGTGTTCGAGCGATATTGGGCGCGTGTGTGTGTCCGAGCAATATTGGCCATGTGAGTTGAGGTTTCGTCTCGGCCCGCTTACCGCCACTTCGTTGGTGTCTCCGTGCTCAAAGTACTCCTGCACGATGGGAGTGAGCGTCTTCTCAAAGTCGCCCTCCTCCAGGGGAGGCACCAGAGCCTCGTAGACACAGCTCTCCTGGCGCCCCGCAGCAGACACAGCAAGCACAGGCACACAATCAGCCACACATTCGGACAGGTCATAGCTCACATTTGAAAGTTTGTTTTCAATGGTGAGTGGGACCAGCTTAAAAAAAAAAAACATATTTTAACGGCTGCGTATTTATAACTAAAAACGCAGCCGTTCAAATTTTCTAGGGGTGGGGGGGGGGGGTTAGATTTACAGTTTTCAAAAACGAAATAATACCACAACAAAAAAAACTACACCCGTGGACTCAAAGGTCGAATTGCTTTCCCTGGTATCAACCTTATTGTTCACTTAATCTATGCCTTGCACCGCATTCGCTGCACATTCCTATGCAAACACGGCAGGATGCCAGCCGCCCGTACAAACGCTGGCACATGTGGTTCCCCTCGGGAGGCAGACGGGCCAACAGCCACGTGGGTTCAGTACCTGCGCTTCGTCGTAGTTGGGGTCTTTCACGTCCACCTCCTCCAGGTCGTACACTTCTCCAGGGGGGCCCCACACACCTTTGCCGCCCGCCCCGCCTACAGACAAACCACAAGGGCAGGGTTAGGGACTGGGGCAGGGCTATAACCCTTTGGACGATAACAACAACATCAACAGTCGTCTGGGTGCCTCGTATTTAAGAGATGAATATGACCTTTCTACTGTATATGTTCCCCTGGATCTAGAAACTGGATTTAGAAAGCCTCTGTGCCTGAGTTTCAGTACGAAACGTGCTGCGCTGAAAATGCTCACGGTCGGCTGTGCCCTGAGAACCGAGAGGTGCTCTCTCACACAGAGTTCTGTACTCATAACACAGCACTCTATAGACTCTTGACAGGATGTCTTCAACACACTGAAACCTCAGACCACAGAGAACTGTCTACCCAGATAGACATGCATGGGTAAGATATGAGAGAGAGAGAGAGAGAGAGAGAGAGAGAGAGAGAGAGAGAGAGAGAGAGAGAGAGAGAGAGAGAGAGAGAGAGAGAGAGAGAGAGAGAGAGAGAGAGAGAGAGAGAGAGAGAGAGAGAGAGAGAGAGAGAGAGAGAGAGAGTTTTTCTTTTACTGCAGAAGCGATGCAAGCTACAGACCTGTTCGAGGGCCTGAACACAGTCAGCGATCACTGGTCGAGTTTCTCTAGTCAACAATATTACGGTGCACCCACTTTGGGGCTCATGTGGCCCAATTTAAGCCCCAGATTAAGCAGAGAGGGGTGGGAGTCACAAGTGTTATACAGAGCCTAATCTGTCGATGGCTGACGGGGTGGTAGAAAAAACAGACTGCTGACTATGTAAGATGCCCCCACCCCCTCCTTCCCCACCCACATGCTGGGTGGCATGTTACAGCTTCTCACTAAGCCCCGCCCATCATGTGACATCACGCTTAGTCCTCTTTATTTTAACCGCCCCCCCCCCCCTCCCCTCCAGCCCCCTTGAGCCTATGTTACTGTACAGCTCCAGCACGGAACATAGTGTACCTCTCCACCTCCGTCGCCGTGGGAGATTCCAACCGCGCCCCACCACCACCACCACCACCGCCACCGCAAAATCCTACATAATACTTCTGTTACAGTACAAAATCTACTCAGGGCTTTTTCTCATTCCTTGCAAGGAAGGACAGAGGGCAGACAGACTGCTCCACAGGGCTGGGGGTCTGTGCGTCAGTCAAGGCAGTACAGAGAGGTTACACAACCAAGCCATGTCTGCAGAAGGGTGCCAAGGGAGAGGGGCGTTTGACATTTCCCACTGACCCAGTAATGAATGCACAACTTACATTATACGTCCGGTCTACTGACGTGTCAGCGTTATTTATAAAAGGTGATTAGGAAGGAGGATTTTGTTTGTAAACAGAAGGTGCCTGCGAGCTTAATTTCAGTTTTAAAACAAGTCCACGTGCAATGTAAACAAGGTCGTGGGGGAACTAAACTCACTGGGTGAATGTTGACAGCTCAAGGTCACAAAAAAGGCAAAGCAATTCTCAGAAGACACAAACAGACACGGTTTATTAAGACACTGTGTATAACAGGAAGCATCGTCTCTGTTATGAATGCCCAGCTTGAGCAAACTGCACGAGCAACTGGTTAAAAAATGAATAACCAAAGATGCCAGTGAGGTGACATTTTTACAATTGTGTCGTCAGCCCCACAGTCTCAAGTCAGTGTCTTCATCAAAACACACTCCAGAAATTTCCAGAAAAGCACAGCAGATGCCAAAATTAGTTAAGAGTGCTTTTAAGTAGGCATGGCCATTTGTCTCTATGCTAATTGGATTAGCACTGGTCAGTAGGTCACACACACACACACACACACACACACAATGACTCGTTTGTATATGTCATTGTTAAAATCACAATACAGTGTGGATATGTAGGTTACATGTGATTAGAAGCCCAGATTGGTCTACATGTGAATGCTACATGTTGTTGCATGCTCTTGACCGTTGGAGTGATTGAGTAACGACAGAAAGTAGCCGACATCCTTAAAAAACAAAACAATGCCGTTAAAGTTCCATTACATAAAATAATTACATTTTAAAAAAAGGTCTCCCAAATCAAAATGACATTGGCAAAACAACCAGTTTCCTATAAACTGTGTTTACCTTTCTTGGGCAGGCCTCTGCCCTTGCCAAGACGAGACTTCCTGTCCAATAGCTTGCTCTTGGGGCTGGTGGGGGGCGCGGCCGGCCCCCGGGAAGGATCCCCGTTGTCGCTGAAGGAGTCGCCACGGCCGGAGTCCCTAGAAGAGGTCTTCCTCAGCCTCCGCTTGGCCTTGGCCTTCAGACGAGCCTCGTGGAGGCTGGAGGTCGGAGCCAAGATCCAGTTGCCGTTGATCTCGTTGATTTTTTCGTTGTTTATGGTGCCGTTGGAGGCCATCCTGGTTTCGCCGTTCTCCTCGCCGGAGAGGAAGGAGTCACTCATGTCATCAGCCTCTGACGATGGGTGAAGTAAATGGGAAATTAAATGAGGGAAGAATTTGACAACACTATGGCCTAAATGACTGATTCAAAATAGTTAGGTAGGCCTATGTATCGATTTTTGGACACTTTTGTGGTTAGGCTGGAAAATAAGTGAGGATGCATAAAGTCTTTGAGTCCACAAAGCTTATTGTGTTATGCTAATTTAATTGGTGATTGTTTTTCTTACTAACTGTCATAAACCGTAATACGCGGTTTACCAGATGTTTTCAAAGTGACCCTCACTTTAACGCACCCTGCACTTATGGCGAACTGATTTGAGTGTTCACTGGATTATTAAAATTGTACAATCACGCTGATTCAAAACATGACATCACGTTTGTTGTCGAATCAATACGTGAGATACTGCAACTGAGTTTCAACAACACTGCAGCATTTTACTTCCGCAACAAAAATCGAATCGGTCTGACTGCAGAAATATAGCTAGGCAGCTGATGAAGCATTTAAACTGTTTCAAAACACTTACCCACGGGGTTTGCGTTCAGCCATGTTTCGCAGTCAGTTGCCATTGTGTTTTTTTCAAAAGGGAAAATAAGAACTTGGAGCGGAAATGCGTGCAATTGATAGAATGTCTGCCGATATCTGAAATGATAAATGAATTAACATGCATCCCCATGATACACGACATGCCCCGACATGCAGATCGAGCTAGCTCACACGGATCCTTCACCCCAAGCATACATTGATATGTAACAACAGCCTGTTCAACACTCAATATGCTAATATGGTTGAACATATGCTTGACTAATATAGCTAGCTAGTTAGATGCAGTGTTGTGTAGCTGCATTAATGTACATGCAGCAACGCTGCACTGCAGACAAGACATGCTCGTCGTTGTTGTTGTGTACTCTGCACAAATGAATGGCAACGAATCACACAAATACTTAAATTGGTAAAGTAAGCTGACGAAAACGACGTCAAATTAATTTACGATAATGCATAAGCGAGTTAAGGTGTAAATAATTTGCATTGTTGTACTCGGATGGACCCGTATGACAAAAGTTTGCTGACTATAGCTGTATTGTTTTTGTCTCGCAGCCAAGCGACAGGAAAATGCTCAACAAAAACCAAGATGATTTTTTCAAACACACTCCTAATAAATTTCAGAAGTGCAGAGCAATATACATATAACATTATAACATTTAAACTACTCTACGCGTCGTTGCCAGCTTCATACCTCTTGCTTTTGAATGACCAACTGAAAAATCACTGACCGTGTCTGTCTGAGCTCCAAGTTGATGTGAATGCTGTTGTTTTGGTGTGATCTACCCAGCAACGTTGTCACGTAGGATGATATTGACTATGTCTGATTGGTTCACTGGGCGGTGGTACCACCAATGGAAATTCAGAACTACGTTTGGCTTCTCGCATTTTCTGTTTGGTTGGAATGCAACCACAATGTGCTGCCCCCTATCGTTCGTTCAGAGGGACATAGTTGACTTTTATGTAATGAAAATGTACATTACTGTACCATAAGAATAGCTTATATTTATGCAGTTAAGAAATGGAGATGAATTAACATTACGCATCTTTGTTGTTTACAACACCGTATACATACAAATATAATTTATACATACATGTAAATCTATTTGAGACCCTGCAACACATTTGAACATTTTGTTCACTTTCCAAAGCCTTTTAACTGAACATCATGTCCAGGACAGTATGTGAGTTGGAAGTCTACGAGCGCACACGTAATGAATAACGAAACGTCATTGTACGTCTTATAGTTACAGTCAGGGTCGGTTCTACACATGGGCCTAAAGCGGAACTAATGTGACTCAGCGTTCTACACGGATTAATTAGAACGACGCATCCAAACATTGCCTTGCCAGATGCGAGATGACAGCGGCAGCCACAAGTCAATAAAGAAGTTAAGAGAGGAGCTACTAATCATGTATTGTTGCAAGAGGCAAAGTTAGAGAGCCAGTTAAATCTCTCAAAGCCTCATGGACGTCCATAGTGCCGTCCCTGATTAGCAGGGACGTCCATCGAAAGGGGGAGCATAGATCACGTACGGCGATGCTGACAGAGTTTCTTATAGACACTCCTGACTAAATAAAAAGGTAACAAGTCTCATACTATATTATTTACTTTGTATCTTGGGGACGTACGTATTGTACAGGCTATACATTTGTATTTCATAGACGTGCTTCTAAGCATTCCTAATAGGGACAGAAAAGCCGTGTACGTTGCAACCAGTATTTGTTGAATTACAGTATTAGTTCAAGGACAAAGAAAATGAGAACAGGTGTTGTATCACCCAATGCATGACTCTCTGGATTGGCACCCCCTCGCGGGAGCGCGCGCGATTCAAAGAGTGAAAGATTTCGTCTTGATATTGCATCCAAAAGAAGGGGAGACAGAAGTCTCACATTATACCGTCTTTGTTGTTGAATTCAAGAGAAGGATGTCTGTTATCTGTGTAAATATCAGATGCTATTTTCTACACAAAATCCTTAAAATTCGTCATTCAAACGGTATACGCGAACCAACATTCTTGCTCCACGACATCGCATTCTGAGGAAATATACCCCAGTATGATCATGATTATTGCTACACAAAATGTATTTTGTGTTGCAGGTTCAAAGTATTTCACATGGCATAGCTCTTCATACTAATGTATAGGTTCAAAGGCATGCGATTTTAATGCAGTTAGCCTGTGCGTAGGCTGGGTTACTCAGACAGGTCGAAAACAACAGCCTTCTGATGCAGAATCAGCTGTCCTGAAAAGGGACCAAAGGTTCACATGCCTAGCCTACAAAAGACAAGTACTAAAAACAATGTATCAACCATGTATCAACATCAAAAGAACCATCAAATCCTTTTTTAAGATAGGAAATATTATTCTTATTGTTTAAATAAATGAAATAAATTAAAAAATATAACATAATAATCCCTCACCTACCATGGACTATTCTGTTTTCAGACCTGTCCACCCTATACATACACATGTATTGGTATTCAATTTATGCTATTAAATGTACGTAATGCTGGCGTAGAAGGATAGAAACGTATGCAAGGGGAGAGCATTTCATGGCAGGTTTCCCATTAGATGTAAGTGCAATGAACCCCCTGTTAACCCTGACCAGGACAGTGTGACATGCCTGAAACTTACTGTGGTTACTCATACTAGTGCCCTTAGTGTACAGTAAGAATCATTTGATGCTGGGATATACAGAACATTGCACTTACATCCCATGGAAAACCTGCCATGAAATGCTCTCCCCCCACATACGTTTCTATCCTTCTACGCCAGCATTACGTACATTTAATAGCATAAATTGAATACCAATACATGTGTATGTATAGGGTGGACAGGTCTGAAAACAGAATAGTCCATGGAAGATGAGGGATTATTATGTTTTATTTTTTCATTTATTTCATTGACTTAAACAATAAGAATAATATTTCCTATCTTAAAAAAGGATTTGATGGTTCTTTTGATGTTGATACATGGTTGATACATTGTTTTTAGTACTTGTCTTTTGTAGGCTAGGCATGTGAACCTTTGGTCCCTTTTCAGGACAGCTGATTCTGCATCAGAAGGCTGTTGTTTTCGACCTGTCTGAGTAACCCAGCCTACGCACAGGCTAACTGCATTAAAATCGCATGCCTTTGAACCTATACATTAGTATGAAGAGCTATGCCATGTGAAATACTTTGAACCTGCAACACAAAATACATTTTGTGTAGCAATAATCATGATCATACTGGGGTAGGCCTATATTTCCTCAGAATGCGATGTCGTGGAGCAAGAATGTTGGTTCGCGTATACCGTTTGAATGACGAATTTTAAGGATTTTGTGTTGAAAATAGCATCTGATATTTTACACAGATAACAGACATCCTTCTCTTGAATTCAACAACAAAGACGGTATAATGTGAGACTTCTGTCTCCCCTTCTTTTGGATGCAATATCAAGACGAAATCTTTCACTCTTTGAATCGCGCGCGCTCCCGCGAGGGGGTGCCAATCCAGGGAGTCATGCATCGGGTGATACAACACCTGTTTTAGAGCACAACATTGATTTATTCGAGTTACACATTTATCCATTTATTATCCACACAGTGAAATAAAGGTTTGTAAATATTTGTCAATACAATTTATTGAGCACCTGCTTTCACCGTAGGATTCAAGAACAATAGTAGTGACAAATCCTCCCTGCATTTCAGGGAGTCTTTGTTATCTAGGCGACTAATGGATAATTGCCCCATAGGCACTTATGTTCCATTAAGAACCCGCACGTGGTTCTTCAATGACCACTCCATGATTGAAGATCACTGGTTTGCAAAATAATACTACAAGCAGAGCATTCGCCATATTTTAAATAGCTTACTGTACTTCAAAGTAAATTAAATTAATTCTTAATTGGCTGGCGACAACCAGCACTAACGGTGCGTGTCCACTACAGCGGAGCGGTGCGGAGCGGAACCCTATACGAGCGTCAATGCCCAGTTTCATTGAAAATGAATTGGAATTCGCCGCCCGCTCAGCATGCTATAACCAACCACGAAGAGCCGTGTGAAATACTTTGAACCTGGTACACAAAATAATACATTTCCTTTGGTAGCCTAATCATAGCAGGGCTATATTTCCTAAAAATGCGAAGTCGTGGCGCAAAAATGTTGGTTCGCGTTTGTTTCTACTATTTGTTACATCTGTTACTCACACAGGCAACCGACATTCTTCTCTTGAATTTTATAACAAAGAAAGTATAATGTGAGACTTCTGTCTCCCCTCCGTTTGATCGCGATATCAAGACAAAAATCTTTCACTTTTTGATTCCGAGTGGTTCCAGAGAGCCGTGCATCGGATGGCACAACACACCGAAAGCTGTGACCCATCAGAAACTGTCCGCAGCTGCACATCGTCTGCCCCTGTGTGTACAATATAAGTTTAACTCCTTTAATAAGCAGTTACAGTGGGGTCACACATTCTGACAACGTATCCAATGTGCTGGTTCATTAAATATTTGGTTCTTTCTTTACTGAAGAATATGATCTTTTAAAGTTTTAAATGTTGGTCTATTGTAAGGTTTTAGGTAGGTTATTACAAATGTAACTCGTGCATACAGTCACAAAGAAATACATGTTTATAAACATTTCAGAGAAAATGTACCTTAATATATTGTATTTACTTTCAGATAAACATATGTTATTACCGCAAATAATCATGCAGTCAGAGTTTCTGATGGGTCACAGCTTTCGGTTCAACACCGGCACCAGATTTCACGAAGCTACCCGCTAAAACTGAAACCAGTCGGTTTGAAATCATACAATTATACATCCAAGAGACTTTGGACGAGATGCGAGTGAGGATCGGATGGTGGGATAGGTTTAGTGATGAGGAAACGGCCACCTTCTGAGCCGCACATCTAGTCTGACAGCTGCTCCACGCAGACTTCACAAACTCTATGCTGTGTAGAGAAGTAGTCATTTGCGTGGACGAACCCATTACTTTCAATGCAGACGCGCGTCATGCTCCCGCACTACCAGCAGAGGGCACCAACCGCACCACGTCATAGTATGTCCGTGTTGTGGTTGGGGGGGGCGGCGCTCCGATTTGTGCTCCCGGGGAGGAGGGGGGTTGCGGATGATAAATACTGCTTGAGTTGATACAAACACATACAAACACTGAAACGGCCAGCATTTGACTTTTGTTATCTGTGAGTTCTGTATCAAAGGTTCTGTAGCAGTGGTGAGTATTATTCACTTGCTTTTGTTGGTTACTGGATGTGTTTTAACAAGAGTTGATTAATTTCTCATCCTGATTATGATGATTTAACAAATATTGTGTGCAAAGATAATTGCTGTAATTCCTACTTTCTTAAAGGTTCTAATGTTCATTTGTTGTTAAAACTATTTTGGAGAGGTGTTTATTTAGTCTCTCAGTATAACACACAATAATTAAATTAAAGTAAATACTGTATTTTTATATTTTCTAAAATGGCTGTGTTTTTTTTCTAATGTGTTGTGACTGATATCCTTAGGATCACAAGTTAATGACTCTTTAGTTACAGAAATCATCACAGCAGTGAGCTCATCTAACCCTGTTTCAAAAGCAATTGAAAAAGGTGGCCCTCTCAGCCCTTCATATCAACGTAAACAATATTATGAGAAAAAAAATCGGTGTTGTGGAACCAGATACTTACATACTAAATCTAAAAAAGAAACACACATTTCAGTATATTCCACTGTTGAAATCCTTGCAGCAAATTTTTAAATAGTAAGGCCATTCTTGATAAGGTTATTGAAAATCATAGAGTACAGAAGGACATAGAACTTGACCCATCACTTGAATTCAGGTCCCCTGAAGATGAAGATGGTTTTCATTTGAAGGAAATCATTGCGTCTGTATGTGGATGATTATGAGACCAGATATTACTGCGTCTGTATGTGGATGATTATGAGACCAGATATCACTGCGTCTGTATGTGGATGATTATGAGACCAGATATCACTGCGTCTGTATGTGGATGATTATGAGACCAGATATCACTGCGTCTGTATGTGGATGATTATGAGACCAGATATCACTGCGTCTGTATGTGGATGATTATGAGACCAGATATCACTGCGTCTGTATGTGGATGATTATGAGACCTGCATTCCCCTCTGCACCTCTGTGAAAAAAAACAAGCTTTGTTGTGTTTATATGATTCTAGGTAACCTGCCACCAGGTTCATGTTGATTAATTTGTCATTTGTTTAACTACGCACTCTTGTATTTCCTCCCATTGGCACTTATTTGCTCATCTCAATGTATGCTCATGTTTTGGCTACCTGCAATGTTTTTGGGGCTATCTCGTTGTTTATGATCATTGACCGTTGCACTTTTTGTAAAGCTCTCTCGTGGAAGTCGCTTTGGATAAAAGTGTCTGCTAAATGAATACATGTAATGTAAATGTAAGCAATTGTTTTGTTTTGTACACACAAGTTTGGTTATGTGGAGGGTATCATCACATCTATTTTCTCTCCACACTTTGGCTGAACGATAAGCATTCTGTTTTTTTCTAATTGTCACTTTTCTTCTCTTCACAGACTGAGACGTAGAAAGATAAATGCCCCAGCATTTCTCAAAGTCATCCTAGGTGACAACAGCTGCCAAAGGATCACTTTCCAACATGGACTTCCTGGATCTGTTAATGAACTTGTTAGTGAGGTACAAAGACAGTGTGGACTTGACTTTAACGCTCTTCACCGGAGTCAGAGTCATCTAGCTCTCGGTCATCTTGGCTGAGCATCTTTCTTGTTTCTCAGTTTAGTTATGATTCAGAGTTGAAACTGGAGCAGGGCAATGCAGCTTACAATTAAAAGGGTACATTGCTTTTTCCAGATCCCAAACTGAAGTCGAACATTCTTGAGGGCCTAGTGACAATCAACTCTCTCAAGTCCAAACCAGAGGGCAAATGAAGCCCTGCTTTAGGCATTAAAACTTATAAACCTTATGCGTTGAACCTGAACTACCCTCATGAACTCAAGTACTTGAGTTATTGAGAAGAGGGAACCCAGTAGAAGGCACCCATGTCATATTTGCGCTAATCACCCTATATTAGTATTTTTATATTGTACATTATATTTTATTGTACATACAATAAAATATAATTAGTTTTAGTTAGTAGTATCTGTTAATTAGACTTTGCACCTTTTTGTTTAGTTACACATGTTTAAACTTACACCACCTATTTAAGATTTACTCCCATATGTTGAGTGTATGCACCTTCCTGCCAAAGTAAATTCCTTGTCTATGCAAACTTTCATGGCGATTAAAACCCTTTCTGATTCTGATTCTGAAACACACACATACATACATTACTTACATACATGCATAAACACATACATACATACTTATATACATACAGCATATTTTCAACACGGTTTTTCTTACGTAACTACCTCCTTAAAAGTGTACCGCAGTGTGTATCACCACACCATTACAGATTGTAGCCATTTACAGTGTGCAATGATCTGTTTTAATAAATTGGAATGAACATTTTGAATTAAGTTGTGTTGACTTAATTTTTCCACTGAGTTGTCAATGTGATGTGATTTACTGTACATATTAGATGACCCAGGTGGTACACAGAAAGTTATATTTTAGTAGCTATCATGGCCTCGGGAACTAGGGGTGCTGAGGGTGCTGCAGCACCAACCTGACAGCACAAAAATGTTAAATATATACGACTTGAAAATACACCACCGCTTTGTTTGTTTTACATAAAGCTCAAAAAACTATTTTGTGCTCAAATAAATGCCCAAAAAATTGGCGCACGTATTAAACCCTTGTGTTCTCTTCGGGTCATTCTGACCCATTAGTCATTGTGACCCACCGTCGTTTGCAACAACTTTACCACATACAAAAACAAAATTAAGCATTTTCTTTTAACTGTTGGGCTGTCTCAGACCCCCACATTGCGAAGGTTAAAATAAAATTATTTTTATTTGCTTTTGTATTGGGTAAAATTGGGTAAACACAACACAACGATGGTTCGTTATGAACCTTTTGGTCATGTGACCCGAAGGCAGCACAAGGGTTAAGGCCGATTTTGTATCAAGTATCAAACTCCCGAACTAGCATCACATCAAACACTGAATGTGCATTAGCAGGGCAGGCATGGGGGCATGAACGGGGGCCGGTTCTTTGGGCCGGTCTGGACCCCCCCCCCCCCCACAGCACCCCCATGTTTATCATGCACTGTCTTGAATTAATAAGTGAAGATATGTTGGTCTTTTGCCAGGTGCTTTTTATTTTAATTGTAGTAAATATGTAGGTAAAAGGTGGGAGGGTAAATTACAAATCAGTAAGTAATTTACATTTATTCATTAAGCAGACTTCCAAAAGAGAGCTTTACAAAAAGTGCATAGGTCAATTATCATAAACAACTATATAGACCCAATAACATTGCAGGGAGCCAAAATATGAGCATACATTGTGGATAGCAAATAATGCCAATTGGAAGATACACAAGAGCCTCAAAAGTGCAACATCGGATCCAACAAATCTTTCTTAGTAAGTACCGTTGTACTCCCGGAACAAGGGCGTCTTTAGCCTTGTCTCTGATGGAGGCGGGGAGATGATTCAACCATTGAGGAACCGGACTTGATAAAAGCTTGGGTTGCGGGCTGTTGCTCTTCAGATTGAGATTGAAGATCCCAGGTCATACAGCTGGAAAGGGACTGGATTTAGGCTGGTGCAATCCCGTTCACCGCTCGGAAGGTCAGTACCAGTGTTTTGAATCTGTTTTAATTTAACCATGTAAAGTATACTAAAGTCAATAGTGGATATACCATTGAATTTCTGCAGCAAAAGAAACAAAATGTATGCATTTACTAAACCCAACAAAGCAAAAATATAAAGAGGCTTCAAAAGAAACTGCATTGCAAACACAATCTATGATCCATATATTGTGAAATCTGACACAAATATAAAATAATGCAGTTTCAGTAATTCCATCTGATGTTTATATTTTTATGACATTTTTGCTATGATTGACTAAATGTTCCTGTGGAAAGAGAACGTGTGTTAGTGTTTTGGTAGACATGGTGTGTAATGTTAAGTGTATTTTGTGTTATGACAATTAGTGTTTGAGTTTAGTTTACAATGTGTGATTTTGAGCATGAAATTAACTGTTTTGCCAATTGTGTGTCGTAGGTGTGTTGGCTCATTAAGAGTTTCGGAAACTTGTTAAAAGTATTTGTCATAGCGATTGTAAAAAATTGTGAAGAAAAGCATTCATTTACAGTTTTTCACGATTTCTAAAACACATGTCTTGAAACAGTCAACCATTTTCTCAAAACTGTAAACACAAAATCAAATATTCCTACTCAATTTCCAAAACTTCTGACTCTTCTGGCAAAATCAAACACTCGCTCCTAAACCATGTAACCTGTGCTCAAAATCAAACAATGCTGTCAGATCATAAACACAACCAATCAATATATAAACACTATGGAGCAATCATTAGACACAACACAAAAAAATGGATCAACACAGCATCCAGGGCATGTAGTTACATGTAAAGAAGAATTTGTTTATATTTACACATTTATTGTACCAATAAAGAAAATGGATTTCGAAACACTGGATTTTTGTGTTTCAACACCCATTGACACTTTCCTGATGTATGACTATGTTTAGCCTGTGTTCTGCACCTCTGTTTTGCCAACCGTGTCTGGAGGAGGGGATCCCTCACTGAATTGCTCCTCCCAAGGTTTCTTCAAGTTTAGCTTTTCTCCTCTAGTTAGTTTTTCTCTTCAATTGGGTTGAAGAGAACTCCCACTCCCTGTTCCAGCTACTCCCCTCCAGCAGAAGGCTGCGGTCCATCAAGACCAAAACTTCACGCCACAAGAACAGTTTCTTCCCATTCGCTGTTGGCCACTTTAACAAGGCCAAAGACTGAAACTGACTTTAAATCACATTCTGCAAAATGACACCCTGCACATTGCAATTTGCACTATTGTATCGTTTGCACTATCTGTATTTTTTTGTATTTTTAGGTTAAATTGTAAATTATGGCTGCTTATATATATATTTTTTATTCCCCTTAGTATTAGCTAGACTTTGCTCCTTTTGTATAGTTAGTCCACATATTTAAGTTTCAATATTCCTGTATGTTTAATGTATGCACCTCCCTGCCAAAGTAAATTCCTTGTTTGTGCAAACACTCATGGCGAATAAAATCCCTTCTGATTCTGATTCTGATTGAGAAAAGGGCTGTATGGTGGAAGGCAGGGCCGGCGTTTGCTATAGGCGAACTAGGCAGCCGCCTAGGGCGCCATAAAGAGGGGGGTGCCAAATACCGAAGTGCGTCTATTACAGTTTTTCACAATTGCTAAAACAGTAAACCCCATTCTCTGAATCAAATGTTCAGTGAACTAAACCAATTTGTCAAATCAGACACTCTTTTGGGAAAACTCTAAACACATTCTCATTCACTGAACACATTTTGCACTGTGATGCACTTATGCTGCAAAATGGTAAACACACACGGCAAACAGTAAACACAACTACAACACAGGTGTCATCTGTAAAACACAATGACTCAAAATTGTTCACACTTGTTTCTAATGCTGGTTTGGGACAATGTCAGCTTTCACCGTGGTGTCCGTGTACGAGAATAGTTCGACATCAACCAGCATTTTTTACTGTAAATGTTTGCCTTCCACCACACAGCCCTTTTCTCAAACCAATTGAAGAGTTTTTCTCTGCGTGGCGGTGGAAGGTCTATGACCGAAACCCATATACCAGGGTAAATCTCCTACAGATAATTGAATTGTCCTGTGGTAACATAGCTGTGGAGTGTTTTCAAGGCTGGATCCAGCACACCAGAGGGTTTTTTCTTGGTTCTTTGTTGACAGTACTAAGTTGTGATGGTCACTGTAATATTTTCAAATCAAATTTACAGTATTTGTATAGCCCTTTTTATAAGCAATGTCACAGAGGGCTTCACATATGCCCATAGAAGTGCCCCTCAACCAACCTTAAGCATCAAGGAAGACAAGGAAAAACTCCCAGAAAAACTCACTTGAGGAGAACAAATGTAAGAAACCTTGGGATGAGCAATTCAGTGAGGGATCCCCTCCTCCAGAGACGGTTGGTGAAACCGTAGACGTTTCCCTCCTCGAACACACCTGATTCAAATAAATGGATCGTTGTCAGGCCCATTTATTTGAATCAGTTGTGTTGGAGCAGGGAAATATCTGTAATGTATAGAACATGAATATATAATTTTGTGTAAACATAACCTTACTGTAATATGTGCAACCGATGTCCATATTATGTCCATGTAAATCCAACAGACTTTTTCTTTCAGTGTACGTGCGCTTTGGATGACTCTCTGGAAACTGAACATTTTGAACCCTGCACAAAGAAAACTACAAAGTAATACCAATGGGGGAGTTCTACAGCCACCACCAAAGTCATCCCTCTGGCGATGAAAGTATGCCTAATAACACAGATGGCCTAACCAGCGTCCGTGTGCTTACCGGGTGTGTCCTCTTAATTTTGATTGTTTCCACGCTTTTGGGGAACACACTCGTGTGTGCTGCGGTCATCAAATTTCGACACCTTAGGTCTAAAGTGAGCAACTCATTTGTCGTCTCCCTTGCGGTGTCTGACCTGTTCGTGGCCGTCCTGGTTATGCCTTGGAAGGCGGTGTCGGAAGTGGCAGGCTACTGGCTCTTTGGTGACTTCTGTGACACCTGGATAGCTTTCGACATCATGTGCTCCACTGTCTCCATCTTCAACCTTTGTGTCATCAGTATGGACAGATACTTGGCAATCTCCAGTCCATTCAGATACATGCGTAAAATGACCCAAAGATTCGCTTTTGTGATCATTGGGGTGGCCTGGACGCTGTCTATTTTGATTTCATTAATTCCAGTTAAATTGAACTGGCACAAGGCAGAGACAGAAAACTCCATGCTGGACAACCAAGATAAGATAGAAGAGTGCAAAGCAAGACTGAACAAGACGTATGCTATATCCTCTTCACTAATACATTTTTACATCCCCCTGGTGATCATGGTGGGAGCGTACACACGCATTTGTAGAATTGCGCGGACCCAGATTCAACTGATATCCTCTCTGGACAAGGTCATGGAACACGGGCAGAACCTGCAATACACTAATGACGAAAACTCATTAAAAACGTCGTTCAAAAAAACAACCAAAGTTTTTAAAACACTTTCTATCCTAATGGGAGTGTTTGTGTTTTGTTGGTTGCCCTATTCTGTTCTTAACTGCATCGTACCTTTCTGTGATATTAACAAACTTGGGGACCCGCTGTGCGTTAGCAACACCACCTTTAACACTTTCGTCTGGTTCAGGTTAGCCAATTCGTCTTTGAACCCAGTCATTTACGCATTCAATGCTGATTTCAGGAAAGCTTATTTAACGATTCTGGGTTGTAATACACATTATTATATACCTACTGTCGAGGCTGTCGACTTCCCCATCGAGTTAGTTTCGTACCACCACAATACCACGCCCCAGGAAGACCCAACCGTCACCCCGGCTCAGCGCCCCATCATTGTCCATCACAATGAGGAGGATTTGGACATTCCATTCGACGAAGTCCAGAACCAAATGTAGGCCCCTTGCTAAGATTTAATTTAATATTGCATTTTCGTTTGTTTACTTTTGTTGTTGTAAACTAATACTGTTACATTACATATATTTTATATAATTAGGTCTGCCGACTGTTAATATTTGGATTTCAGTTTATGTAAGCTTATTGGTTGATCAGTTATTGACCCTTGAGCTGATGTAGGCAGTAGCGGCTTGGGCGCCTCCCCAAAAAATTAATGTATACTTAAACACAAAAATAATATAAAAAATAAAATAGGTACACTCATACCATGTGTAGTAATCGCCTCAACGTTTAATAAAAATTGGTTTTAATCAGTAATGAAAATACAAGATGTTTCATGCGGTTCCATGGGCCAGGGCTTGGTGACCGGCGCAGGGAAATGCACATCTCATGCCATTCGTAGCCAATTGTGGCGCTTAAGGGCGCTTTGCAGCCAGTGTGTCCCAGGCGTTCTCGGCTGTTCACACCAGACGCGCATTTCTCCGCGCAGGTCACCAAGCCTTTCAGCTACTCGGAGCTTTCCTTGACGCTGAAATGGTACATAAACATGTAAAGCAATAAAATTGTTGCTGGGGGGTCATGCAACTTAGACTGGTGTAACGGGTATGTAACGTACGAACTACAACACAAACGAGCGCCACTCCCTCTGTTCGCTGATTGGCCAGTAGAAAATTAACCGGAGACATCTGACTTACGTAGGCCTACCTCATGGCCAGACCCAGAGCCATAGAGCCTTTTTCTATGGCTCTGGCCAGACCTAGTACAGAAGCAAAATCAAAATTGAGCGGAAGTACGTAGGAGGACAGAGCCAGGCTACATACAACTCCCTGTGCTTTTCAACTTCGAGAATTAATTTGATGTCGTCCATCTCCTTGAATTTCTCGCTGATTTTAGAAATCGACTTAGGGGGTTCTCTCTCGGTAGGCTATATCTGCACGCGTGTGTGTTGTGTGCAACGCGGGACAACTTGTCTCTCAAACAAACAAACAACTACGGGCATGTTAGCTGAACAGATTAATCAGTTTATTTTCATTTGTATCAGGGTAATTACATGCCGTTCTCTGTTCGTATTGTGTAGAAAAAAAACAATTTATAACGAAAAACTAAGCTCATCTGCCGGGCATATGATGGGGCCAGTTTGAAGAGGGGTGCTACTCTAGGTGTTTAGAGGAAAATACAAGATGTGTACCCAAATGCCCACTACATCCACTACGCACATCAGCTCAACCTGATAATGCAACAGGCCACCACTCACATATCCAAGGTGAGAATTCTTTTTTCTAACATTGGTGGATTTGCCAGTTTTTTTCCCCCAAATCACCAAAGCGGACGTGTTTTCTGGATAAAGTGGTTGCCCATAGACAGCCAAGATCCAGCAACGTCAGATGGAACTTTCATAACCGTGCCAACAATGGCATGTCCTTGAGCACAGAGAGGATCTCATTCACTGTTTTGAGAGCATACAAGACTCAGGTGACTTTGACCCCAATACTGTCAGAGAAGCAGGAGCCCTGGCAATGTTACTGGAGGATCAGGATTTTAAGTTGTTTCTGGGGCCGTTGTTTCTGGGTGAAATGTGAAGACAAGTCTAGGGGCCCACAGCCCAGCCCAATAAATCGGGACACCAAAAACGAGAGGAGAGGAAGAGAAGAGAGCCCAGAATATCAGCGATGTTTTTTCGAAGAAAGGTGAGTGTTAAGATAGCTGCACAGGCGCCCAGTGGTTCACAAGAAATAGCATAGCTTGCCTCGTCCAACGTCACGATGTTGGAGTGACTAATGTTAGGAGGTTGCGCTAGCCAGCTTCTAACATTAATGCGTTAACCGAATGACACTAACGTTTAACGTCACGTGTGGTCAGCAGTGTAAAATAATCGCCTGACAAGGCTGACATTACAAATTATCCACTAAATATCACCCCAAAGATGTTGATGATGGTGAGTGAGTGAGGTAGACACAAAGTGAGGTAGATGCAAAAGATCAGGTAACTGTATACCTGTAATATGATCATTATTTGCTTTCTCTTTCATTATTAACTCTTTGTCTTTTGCCAATATTATAACAAATTATCTTTGTCCTTTGCAGAAACTCTCTCCATTCCATTAGTGAGCAAAGCAGTGGTTCTCGGCCAACAAAGAGGCGCCGAGTGCTCAATCCAGGAGACCGTGGAAGGATTGAAGCAGAGGTTATAGAAATCGGTCAAAATACAATTTTAAATTATTGTTGTGCTGCAGAGGTGTCCTGTCCACATATCATATTCTACAGAATTCAGATTATTTGTAATTTTTTTTGTATAAATCCTTACAAAAATCATAAGTGTTTGCAACAGTGACAACTAGTGGCCTACTCCAGGCTACAACATTACATTTACATATGTTTTTTTTAATTATCTCTATAGGTCTGTGACACCATCCTGAGACACACTAGGGAGCGTTTATCCTTCACAGACCACCTTGTTTATGCCACCTTGTTGCAGCGGGACAGGTTTGAGGAGTACAACGATAGCTTTTCCTGAAGATGCATTCAGCAGCACCATGAAAGCGTACCCGATGCTCAGTGGAAGCAAGCTGAAGAAAGAGCTCAGTCTCCTTTACAGCAAGGTAGAGTTCAAAGCAGGGGCGTAGCCACGGGGTAGGCCTGGGAAGGCACACGCGTGAATTCAGTCACCTTAACAACGGGAATCATACATTCTAGCATTCTATATAATAATATAGGTTATTTTCCGTTTGTTACTTGTTGACAGCTATCTACTATGGAGAATACAATACAATTACTTGCTTTACTCTACCTATCTATCTTTAGCTTTGGCGTTTGAGTAGGAGGGTGTTGAACAGCCAAGGCACTGGTAACTAAGGTAGAAGGTTACTAGGGAAGGTACACGCGTACCTACTCTCCTCGTCCTGATTGGTCAGCTATCAGAAAGGCACTTGAAGTCACCCAGCGCTTTTCTGAAAGGTTGAGAAAACGGAACTCAAAAAGGCGTCGGGCGCTGCATTTTTCTTTGAAGTTTTTAAAAAGGCGCCCTTTATCCTTTTCCCATAGGGTTGCATGTAAAAAAGTCTCTGAAGTGTGAACGCGGCCTGTTGTCATTACCACACCCATGGCCACGGCTGAAGCTGAGAGGTGCTTCTCAACCTTGAAAATAATAAAAACTGTTCTCAGAAACATCATGACCCAGGAGAGGATGAATGCACTGACCATGCTGTCCATGGAAAATAGACTTGTTACTGAGATGACTGACTTTAATCGGAGAGTCATTGAGAAATGTGTTTGCCAGAAGGAAAGGAGAGCGAAATTGATGTTCAAATAGTTGACATGCTTTTTGGTAGTGGGTGGGAGGATATGATTAAAAACAAAACTCAGTCAGAGTCACTATCTTCTTCTTCTTATCTTCTTATACAAATGTTTGTAACTTGAATTGTGTATTGTATTGTCTTGCTGTTCTTAAATACATAGTTGATTAATCAGAGAATCATTGAAGAATGTGCTGGCCAGAAGGAAAGGAGAGCAAAATTTATGTTCAAGTCATTGACATGCTTTTTGGTAGTATGTGGGTGGATATAGTTTTTTAAAAATCAGTCAGATTTAAAAAAAACTATCTTCTATCTTCTTCTTATTATTATCTTCTTAAACATTTGTTTGTAATTTGAATTTTGTATTGTATTGTGTCTTGCTCTTCTTAAATATTTTTGCTGCTTTCTGTTTATTATGGTCTGTTTATCATGGTCCTGGGGAAATAGGTGTAGTCCTATGGTCCTATAGGTTTAGCATACTCTATTATTTTGTTGTTGTTGTATATTTAGGAGGTTTATTATATTATATGTTTTCTTGTCATAGGTGTAAACCTGTTCTGAGTACTTATATGTCATGTTATTGCCTTGTTCTGAGTACTTATATGTCATGTTATTGCCTTGTTCTGAGTATTTGTGTCATGTTATGCCAGGTTGTTTAGCCTTTGCTTGTGCAGTGCCCAATCTGACCCTGTGTTGTTTTGTGCATTGGATAATAAAAGACTGAAACTTGAAGCACTGTTTCTTTTTGTTTCTGTTTCTTTTGTACCATGTTCCACTTTGTACCATATGTAGGCCTAATTGAAAATGACAATAAAATACACTTGACATGAATAGAAACAACGTTGTGTATTGCCAACAACTGAGTTTGAGCATTGCCTCTTCCATTGCCTCTTCCATTAAGGAATTGCCTCTTATGTTAAGGGCTTGGGCATTGCCTCCTCCATTGCCTCTTCCATTAAGGAATTGCCTCTTATGTTAAGGGCTTGGGCATTGCCTCCTCCATTGCCTCTTCCATTAAGGAATTGCCTCTTAAATTAAGGAGTTGCCTCTTAAATTAAGGAATTTCCTCTTACATTAAGAAATTGCAGTGCAAGGGAAGTCCACTCCATAAAGCTCCATGCCAGCCAGCCTGATATTACAGCATGTATTTGTCTCCGCACAAAAATAATGTCTGTAACCAACTAAATAGGCTACGGCGAGTGCATACGAACCTCACACAGTTAAAGCTTAAGTCAAATCAAACAAACAGATGTGGCCAGGGCTGGACTGGGACAAAAAAAAATCGTCCCTGGCATTTTTGGCGCAGGTGGTCCACACCCACCGTGATTGGTCAGACACATTCCCTGCAAACAGTCCTCTTGTCGAAATATGCGTGCATTCTATAATGTGAGTTGCTTAGTTCAAGAGGGGTCTCAAGACCTATCTGTTGATCTTACACTTAAATAATTAATTAATTCTTAGTTATGATTTGTATATTTATGGTATTAAAAAATATATATATATTATTAGTGATATTTGATATTGTATTGCCATTATTGTTATTATTACTATTTTGCTTAATATTGGCTCAGCAACTTTTAAAAACTGTTTACTGTTCATTTTAACTATTGTAAGATTCATATTTTGTCGCTTTTGGACAAAAGTGTCTGCTAAATACAATAACCACAACCGTTCCCAAAAGCTACAATAAAGCTGAGAGTAGTATATGCCCTGGAAAAGAGCCTCAATACAAGAGAAGCAGTGTACTCAGCACTTGTCACTGACGATTTGGAGGCCATACAGTACACAATGTTGTAACAGTGGACAGCTGCATGGCCCAACACTGGATTATTACCATACAGATACACAGGGCTGCCAACTTTTCAAAAACCTTGGCATGAGATTTGGTGCGAGGGGCGAGCTTTTGCGAGCTTCACCACCACCACCACCACCACCACCACCACCACCACCTTGTTTGGCGTTGCCTTTTCAGCGTGAGATATACAAGATGTGGCGTGAGAGCGTGAGAAATGGTTTAAATGCGTGTGTCGCACTGAAAAACCGTGAGAGTTGGCAGCTCTGGATACATTTTTCATTTTTTTACACCGAGTGCCTCCACAATGGCCGCGCATCCGGGTTACCGCCCAGAACGTGACATCGGTAAAAACCCTCTTTATTATGAATCAGGGGAAGGGAGTTCCTGGATTTTATTGGGTCAGGCCAGTGCCAATAAAATAAAATAAAACAATGGGCCGGGCCGCTGTCAGTTCTTTATGGGTTGGCCCAAATTATATCGGCAATTCGGCCCAAAAGTGCGTCAGCTCACTGGGCAAATGCTCGGTATGCCAGATGGCCAGTCCAGCCCTGGATGTGGCTGTATACCCTTCCCCACCTTTTTATATCACACAGTAGCAGGGCCGGATCCAGGGGGAGGGGGCCTCCCCTAGCTCCTTCTGACTTCAGCCAAAAATGTTAGGCCTACATGATGAAGCCATGAAAAAGTATGTTAGTGCTTTTAGTAATATGCTTTTTTGAAAGATTCCCCAGTGATCGTCTGGTTGATAATGGGCAACGTAGGTTAGAGCTCCGCCTCAACGTTTACCGATAAAGGTGAAACCAACCTTGAATCTCTTGCCTTGTTCTCAAAGTTATTGTATATCGGTCTTTTGTAGAGGGCTTTTGACGAATAGTAAAGTGTAGCTTTGGTGTTAATGTTAAACCCTGGATAGCTTACTTCTGTTTCAGTTTTAATCTTTATTTGTTTTCATAGAAGATACACACGAGTAGTACCTACAGTAGTCTTTTAGCTTGGTTACCCATCGATTGTTCTTTGCGAGCGTGTTTGTACAAAGAAAAACCTTTTATCATGCATCGATTTCTGATCCCCAAACCATCTACTACTGCCCCTGCGACAAGGGATATTAAACTCATATCCTACTCCAGAGCAGGCAGAGCATGCTGGTCCTAGTGGAAGCACTTCCCTGTCTCTCGGTACCAACATTACTGCTGCTGTGGGTGAAGGTGAGCATGGTTTGAATGACTGCACTCCTATGCAGCCTGTTCTGCAAACGTACCCCATGTGCATTTTTAGCCAAGGTCCTCGGGCAACGCACTCAAATTTGGTTAGACTTCCATTTTCAATGAAACCGGGCGTTGACGCTCGCGTATGCTCCCACAATGCCCTACACGATTTCATTGAAAACGGATTGGAAGTCGACGCTCCTCGCCGTGCCGCTCCGCGCCGCTCCGCTCCGCTGTAGTGGACATGCACGGTTAGAGTACTCAGCCAAGCTAGATGCATGTTTCTGCTTCCCCTGTTGACAATTCTGAGCCAAAAATTATAAAGACTAGCCTGGTCCTAACCAGACCCTCGTACATTTCATTTGTACAGAGGGTCTGGGATCGCTCCATTGACAATCATTAACTTCCTTGAAGGCGGGTCCTCTGTTGAAGTTTAAAACTATTGGATCTGCCCAGAGCCACTCTGATCTGCCCAAACCAATCGCAAGCGTTCGTCTTAGCCAACTCCTTCACCACTACTGTAACGGAGCTAGCTGCCGTAGCTGGAAAATCAAACTTTTCCCGAACTCCGTGGGGAGGAGGGCCACAACATCATGGCCGCCAACAAAACCCAGCAAGGAATGTTCTTGCTCCGGCTTTAACTTATGGATATTCGGCAGCATTGCCACAACCGCAGAATAACTTTGCTCGCACCTTTCTCCGCCACCATTACTGAACTACTTAAACTAGTGCACAAAATTAACGTCATCATTATCAGCCACTCCCTCTGTTCGCTGATTGGACCTACACATTTTCTTTTCTTCCGAAAACCGACTTCAAAGTCAAACTCCCAGACCTAGTACAGAAGCAAAATCCAAATTGAGCGGAACTACGTAGGAGGGCAAAGCCAGGCTAGATAAAGACATCACCTTCACTAGACAATGTTTTACCAATTGGAAAACGGCTGTTTATTTCATACGAAGCTCAAAAAACTATTTTGCGCTCAAGTGAATGTCAAAAAAATGTGCTCGCATAAACTGTGGAGGTCCCTACCTACCATCACATCCAACCCAGAATACGTCATAGGTTTGGGCTAAACCCTGAATGTTTATAACGTCTGGCTCCGCGCCTGATTAACACTTGGATCGTTAAGCAGACTCAAAAATGTTAATATAATGGTAGGCCTAATATAAAAAATAATATGATCCTTTTCCGTAATCATGATACCCCCCAGAAATGTTCACTGCACCCCCAGTCAAAGAAGGCTGCATCCGGCCCTGCACAGTAGCCTATTGCAATTGTGACAACAGAACAGTACAGAAAGAAATGCTGTTGAAGGGGGGCTGGGACAGACAGAATGTTATCTGGGAATATTGTGCATGGATTCAAAAGGATTTGTTATGAGACTAATAGTGAATAACAACGGTTCAGGGACAGAGAACATGGAAGAGGGTTAGTACTTAGCAGCTGGGAATACCTAGCCTGGCTGCCAGCCCAACTTCTCCCGCCCAAAAAAAAACGTGTTCGGGAATTTGGGTCTGGAGGGTCTCGTATTGGGGACAACTACAGAAAACCCAGAATCGGGACGGACCAATGAAATTGCCAGGGCGGGCTTTATACGATGATGGACAGATAATCAACAGTACGTAATCAACAACGTCACGAAAGAGCCCTTGGGTTGAATTTGTTTTCAACAAACAACATAATACGTTACTGTGATTGGTTGTAGGTCTATCCAATTGAGTGTAGAGGCATTTGTTTTACGAGTTCGGTCGAAACACGCTCCGTACTCAAAGCCCAACGGAGAGTTTTCAGACTCATATTCTGACTAGAATTATGAGGATTACAACGTCAGGCTAGGGAATACCTACGTTTGAAAGGAGAATTGTGGAGTACCCTTAAAAGTCTGCAATCCATTAATAGAGAATAGATGGTGAGAGTGGGGCCAACAAAGTGGTGAAAGAAGGATGAGGGTCTTCTTAAGGAGAATGTGTGTTGATCAGGAAGTATGTTTTTTTCTGTTTGTTCTTATTGTACTGCTCTCTGCAGGTTCCTTGCCTGATGCTAAAGTCTTACACAAGTGTTCATTGAGTTGTAGTAAAACCTCTGGTCAGAAGTATAGGACAAGGGGAGCTAGATACTGTGCCTGCTGTATGGGACTGCAGTCTCTGGAGGGGCTCTCTCTGAGAGGAACCTTCCCAAACAGCTTTTCCCTATCTTGCTCTCTCCCCCTCTCTCTTTTTCTCTCTCTCTCTACCTCTCTCTCTCTCTACCTTCCTCTCTCTACCTCTCCCTCTCTCTCTCTCTACCTCCCTCTCTCTACCTCTCCCTCTCTACCTCTCTCTCAACCTCTCTCTCTCTCTACCTCCCTCTCTCTCTCTCTCTACCTCCCTCTCTCTCTCTCTCTCTCTACCTCCCTCTCTCTACCTCTCTCTCTCTCTTTCAGGAGTCCATGCCCACCTTTTGCAGCACTGTCCTACTATATTTAATTTCTTTCAAATTTAAAGTATATAATGTTTAAATATAATTTGTTTCCGTCTATTTACGTACCCCTCTGATTAAACACGGGCCCCACCTTGGCCCCCCAGTAAAATGTGTCTAGAACCGCCTCTGGTTACAGTAACTCACGACCACACCCAGCGACCTTGTGCATGTAGTCTATCCTATTTTTTTCTAACTGCAATACTTTTATGCATCTCAAGGTGCGAAAATTCACAAGTCAACTTTTCCAACACAGGATGTAATAAATTCAATAAAGCACAAGTTATCAAAGGGATAGCGAAATTCAACCTATTATTTTGCCTAGGCACTTGCGGTAGTTGTCTTTTGTTTTAGGAGTGACACTAATCACCCCCCCTAAACAATGACGCACATTTTACACAGACATGTTATCAAACGTTTCCTCTGACGGAGAGGAAGTCAAATTATTTAAAATAAATTAATGATAAAAAAAATCTGATCACACTTCAAATGTCCATAATTCCTGGTGAATTGTTCAATTTTCTTTGAATACCTGTGCTTTGTGTGCTGTAGGTTTAATAACATTCAACACATTTCCTTATTTAGAATGTTTATTCAAATGTTCACATCAGAAAATGTCATAGGAAAAGATTCAAAGAATAACCGTTAAAACCGTCAATAAAATTTAAAGAGAAACAGGATTATTCACAGTGCAGGCCTATAAAACAGCAACAACAACTAACAGCAATAACTTTCCTCGAAATTCTATATTTCTGTCTCAATATTAATGTCACACTTTAATTTATAACTCAGATACATTTAAACACATGGTCCAGTTCAAGCTCCTTTAGAGTATGAGTTAAGGTACATATGCATGACATATATTAAACCTGACTGGGCTGGGCTGAAAATGTGATTTTGACTTTGAAAGGAATTAATTTTATTTCATAAATCAACAACATCATAAGTACAGAACATTGTCAGTATCTTGACTCAGGCCTACTGTGAATTGTGATTACAATCTTTGGACTGTGGCTGTAGACACATTGTGTATTTTTATTGATAAAAGGCACAAAAGGTGCAATTATATTCAAAACTACACACTTTTGAAATCAAAATGTGTTCAAACAAACCAACATACCTGAGGATGTCTTCTTACATAATTCTCATAAGGTTCTTACTGTATGCATGTATCTTTTAGTCTGATACTTATCCTGTTGAACAAAACACTCTCTATGCTACAGCTTCCATTTAGATAGAGTTACTTCTCAGTAAAACCGGTGACCTGAGCTTGTGTTTTTCAGCAAACTGATTCCGAGGGTCGGTTTCGTCTTCCATCTTCTCGTTGACTATAAGGCTCGTCTCACAACACACTTTTTTGTGTTTGATTTCTCTTTGGAAGTGACACGAGAAACTGCGTTTCACCTCGTCAACGTTTCGTGACGCAACGTTTGACGTGACGTTTGTGTGCGAGTCATTCAAGATCATTCGACACAAAAGCTTTGCTTTGTAACTTTCATCGCAAAAGGTGTCTGTTGTCAGAATAGACTACACCAGCTCCACCCACAAAACAAGTATAGACTTACGTAAAAGCTTTATAAATGGCAGTTCCAAACAACACATTAAAAACCTGAAATAGGATCTAATCTGGAGACTCTTTCCAGCATGTTATTTTCTTTTATTGGCATTAGTGCTTTTGATTAGCAACGTTTATTTTTGTATGTACAGGACACTCAGCAACAATCCTGTCCATTGTTCATCCAGGTAAATTCCCGAACATTTCCCAGCACACCTCCCTGAAACAGGAGCTCCTTCCACATAGCATGTAAACCTTAACAAGACTGGCATGTATTGTGGGTGCAGTAGTTACCAGCCTGCAGTGAGCACATGACCGTCACATGCACGCACACAGGAGACGGCATCCTCAAGGCCTTCAAAAGGTTAGAGGTCATAGCTGAGGTTGAGGTCACTCAGAGGAGGCAGTGAGGTTGTCCAGTAAACTCTCATCTGCCAGCTGAGAAAGATACCTCTGCAACAGAGAAGGAGAGAGCGAGAGAGACAGAAGGAGAGACAGAGACAGAGACAGAGAGAAAGACAGTGAGAGACAGAGAAAGCGACAGAGACAAAGAGAGAGACAAAGAGAGAGAGAGAGAGAGAGAGAGAGAGAGAGAGAAAAACAGTGTTTTGTAATTAGAAAAATACTTACTTGTGTGACACAGTTACAATACGTACGATGTACGCTTGCATCATCATCGGTGTGTGACAACTTTTTTTTTTTTTTTTGCGCAAAAATTTTTTCAACCTTTCCAAACTTTTTTTTCTTGTGTATAGTATATGTTTACCTACCTGCAGGTTCCTATAGTGGATGGTGCTGCGACAGTGTGCGGTCTTGGCCGTCTCCTCATTGGTGTAGAACAGCCCACACAGCTTACAGTAGAAACCTGTCTGCGGAACGATGAACTCCACCCCTAGAACACCAGCGGGCCAATCAGAAAACAGAGCTTGATCGATCGGTTTGTTCTCCTCTGATCACATTTTAATTTAGCTATGACAAAAAGTTTGGTCCTTCTGACCCACTGCTGGTCTTGGCTTCATGGAAGACAACACTGTCACGATCACACCCAGATTGGTGAGTCTATCAGCCATGACAACCTAGACCACTGTTGACTATTCTGTGTATGTAAGCCACACACTCTCTTGTTTTTTCTCTCTCTTACACTCTCTCTCTGCCCCTCTTCTGTATGACTATGTGTGTGTCTCTCTCTATCCGAGGACACTACGTGATGGACCGCACCCCAAAACCGCAACCGTGATGAAACCGCACCCCAAGTCCATGGTCAGACAAGACTGCCGTCTCCAGTATCATTCCATCCTCTCACTCCGTGTTAGATAACCTCTTTTGTGAAGCAACATTAGCCTGTAACGCCGGCTATGTGCTATCCTGTTAGTACCTAGTAGTAATATAAATACAGTACATCCCAAGGGGGTGTTTCACAAACCCTTCTTAGAAACAGGCCGGTCCTATTGAGTCCAGCACACCCCGACCCACTCTCCATTCCTGGCAGAGTAAGTGTTGGTGTACCATCAGCACGCAGGATTCATAAATGATCATTGAGTGGTATGTGAATGGTATATCAGGATGCCACACAGGCCTTTGGTGAAGGAATTTCAAATCATGCAGGGTTGCTAGTTTACGATCACGGCTAGTTTTGTACCTAAGGGAATGCTGTGTTCGCTGATGACCTTGTCTTGTTCTCGCGACGGGGTGAGAGCCTCTAGGTCTGCCTGGCTGGACCCAGGGAGGACTGCTGCACTCTGGGCAGCTGGAAAAGAAAAACACAATCACTTGAACGGTGAACTTAGTATTTTGAAACGGTATAATGGAGATCCATGTTCATTTCCGTACCTCGTTTAGGACTTTCAGGTCTATGTAGGGGCTCCTGTCTGTCAGTCTCTGGCATGGTTCCTGTTTTCCTGGCCTCCTCTTCATTCTCCACATCTTGGCATTTACTGCCCTCACTCGCTTCAACGTGATTGGTCAGCGGCTCCTGTGTAAGTGTCGCTATTGGCCCACTCTTGGAAGCATTGACCTCTGACTCCAAACACGTCTCTTCCAACGCAGCTTTGAACTCCTGAGTGGGGAAGTCCATGAGGTCTGAACTGGACGGTTTGGAGGGTTCTGGATCGCGGTCCGGGTCGTCCGTGTTCGGATTTGTCAGCACTTCCTCTCTTTTATCCTCCTGAGGTGTGTCCGCCCCCTTCTCTCCTCCCCTTTCCTGGCTCCGTCCCTCCCGGCCGGTGTCCTTCATCTCGGAGCAGGTGCTGGACACGGGGGAGTGGCGAGTCGAGTCGGGGGCGGGGCCCTCCGCTTCCTCCAGGGCGAGCTCTTTCACGGGCGACGTTGTGGCTTCCTCCGTCAGGCCGGGGAGGTCGGGCTCGATGATGGAGTCGTCCTCTCCTCCCACTTCGTCCACCGTCACCAGCTCCTCCATGTTGTGGGGGTACCAGCACTCGCCCTCCGTGTCCTCTCCGCTCTCCCATCCCTCCGCCTGGGCAGAAGAAAGAGGGATGAAGGAGGGGTTTGCTTGCTTTAAGCATGAGAAAGCTACAAACTAATCTTTTTAAGCATGAGAAAGCTCATTGGCTACGGTCACTCACCTCACTGTCTTTGTGACGTGCTGGGGCCTCTGTGGGACTGTGGCTCTGCTGAGGGGACTTTGACTTCTCCTTAGATGGATGACCCTCACATGCTTCTCCCTGCGGCAGTAAAAAAAAAAAAAAAAAACTTTTGAATTTTCAATACCGCTAGTCGAAGATATATATCATTTCACACACAGTCTCTATGGAGTTGATGTTGTGAAGTCAACACAAGATGAGAGTGAAGACATGGCGTGAGACAACCTGAGAACTGTTGAACCGCCGCTCGTCAGAGCAGATCTGCCTTCACTCACGTCATTCTTCGCGTTGATCTCCTTCTCCTGTTTCTCCTCGTGTCTCCTCGTCGTCTTTCTGCTCCGCCCCCTCGACGGCGAGCCCTGCCTCTTGTCCTCCGCCGACCGAACAGTAAGTGGCTCGCCCGCCATCTCTGTCTCCGAGTGCCGGGACCTGCCGTAGTAGTCCCCCTCGCCTCCGCTCCTCCTCTTGGACTTGACCTCGTGACCCCTCTGGTACGGTGGCCTGGAGGGCTTCTCCGACTTGTACATCTGCTCCTTCATGTAGAACTCTTCGTCCAGGTTCCTGTAGGGGGGAAAGGGCATTCCCTGGGGGCTGCCCCGGGGGTACCAGTCTCTCCCACCCCTCATCCCCTCGCCTCCCGCACCGCCCCCCCCACCTCCTCCTCCCCCCCCTCGCTCATCGGCCGACCGAGGGCTGATCCGGTCCGAGGGTTTCAAATACGGTTTCCGCCTCTCCGGCGGCAACCGTCCGTTGGAGCGCTCGTCGTCGCCGCCGAGGCTACCGCCTCCGTTCCTCCACGGCGGTTCGTCCCTTTCCCGGTCTCTCTCCCGGTCCTCCTCGGCCCTGCGGAGGTGTGAGGACCAGTCCCAGGAGCCGCGACGGGGCCCCAGGCCGTTGCCGGGCCGGCATGGCGCCCCCTGGGGGCTGTGTGCAGAGCTGCAGGAGGTGAAGCTGGGGCTGTGAGAGCGAGGGCTCAGGGAGCGGCTGACAGGACTGCGGGAGCGCGCTCGCTCCGGGATGTAGCTGAGGGAGGAGAAGGTAGGAGGGAGGAGAAGTTAGGAGGGAGGAGAAGGTAGGAGGGAGGAGAAGGTAGGAGGGAGGAGAAGGTAGGAGGGAGGAGAAGGTAGGAGGGAGGAGAAGGTAGGAGGGAGGAGAAGTTAGGAGGGAGGAGAAGGTAGGAGGGAGGAGAAGTTAGGAGGGAGAAGGTAGGAGGGAGGAGAAGTTAGGAGGGAGGAGAAGGTAGGAGGGAGGAGAAGGTAGGAGGGAGGAGAAGGTAGGAGGGAGGAGAAGTTAGGAAAGAGAAAAGAGACAGGAGATAGGAGATAGGTGAGTTAGATAAACAAAAAGGTTTAACCAGAAACTTTCAGAAGTAGATAATTGAACGGCCTGTATCTGTTCTCTCCTCTATGTTGTAAACAAAGACATACTGGTCGACCTCCTGCATCTCATCTCTTTCCCTCTGAGAGTGGATGTCCTGGATGATGGAGTCCACATCTTTACCAGGTTTCTACAACAGAGGAGAACAACCATGCGCATCTGTAAACACCACTCTAATGTGAAGAAGCCACAGACATGAAGAGTCCCCGGTCTACAGACACACAACAGTTTTTTTTTTTTTTTTTTACTGGAAACTGGCCCCAAATGTCTTAGACTGAAGGAAAAGATAAGGCCATAAAGGAAAAGACAAGGCCATGACTTGGTCACCTTAAGCTGAAGCTCCTTGTATCTCTTGGACATGCGTATAAGCAGCTTCTGGTCGTTGATGGTGGCCGGGGTCAGCTGATAGTACTGGACCATGGCCTGGGCCGCCTCCACATACGCCATCTCCAGGAACGCCTGAGGGGGGGGGAGACAAAAACAACCAATCAGGAGGTGAGAAGAGAAGGAACAACCAATCAAACCTAGTCCTAGGATACTATTTTTAAAGCCTCTCAATAAATGAGTTTCTAGGACTTCTCCGTGGTATACTTTTAATTGAATCTGTTTCTTGATAGCTTCATCTTCTCTCTTTCGGAAACAGATGACCAAAAGTATCACAACAAACAAGGGGGGAGGCCAACTCATATATCAACCTTCACATCACATCCCATTTCATTAGCACAGTAAATCACCGGGACGGTTACATAGCGTGGGCTAATCCCTTGTAACCAACACCATCCTTTTAGTATCCAGGAATCTGATAGGCCCAATCTGAAAGAGTCGTCTATATATCTGTGATCATTAAGGGTCTTGAGTGAGATGTCAAGTTCTTAACTGTTGCTGAGGGAAAGATTGTGAGGTCAGGGGTAGGAGAATACAGACAGAGGTTTCTTAAAAGTATCACTCATTCAGTCAAGATTAACACTAACGTCAAAACTTGCAAGCATAACACACCAGGACAATAATCGCCAGAACACTAATTGAGCCAAAGGGCAATTGTGAAACGCTTTGTGAAATTGCTAGTCCAAAAAGGGCTCGGCAAATAAAGATTGACTTAATTTGAATGAGAGAGCAACCGTACCTGGTGAGTGGAGCGCATGAGGATGTAGTTGGTGACTTTGCCGAACGGCAGTCCCAAATTGATGACGTCATTCTCAGTGCAGCTGCCCTCAGGAAGGTTGCAGATGTGCACGACTCTTCCTGGCACTGACTTCCTGGGAGGGAACGGCTGTGGAGGAGGAGGGGAGAGGAACACGTTCTTACGTCAGAAACATCAACGTCCTCAAGTAACGTTTGGAGCTCACATGACTATATGAAATGACTATTCGCGTTTTTTTGTTACAAATATTCTTTTTTCGTTTTAGATTGGTTAAATGTTATTCTTATTCCCAAATCGATAACGTTAAATCCATAACTAAGATAAAATAATCCTGAAAAGGATTACTGTAGCGCATAGATAAAAAAAAACACTTAGCTAAATAAGTAATAATACAGTAGTATATATATATTGCACAGAATTTGGGGGTTTGGTGGTCTACTGGGAACACAGCTGGTTGCACAGCTGGTTGTACAGCCTGACAGCAGCATGAAGGTAGGACCTGCGGTGCCTCTCCTTCACACACTGGGGGTGAATGAGCTGCTTAGAGCTGCCAGGGCGTCCCGCATGGAGGTGTTGTCCATCATGGATGATATTACACGTATTACTGTAAATATTCATGACATAGTAGTACATTAGATGTTATTTCCGTCCCTTGTGTGACAATGACATCGTCCCAGCTTCGGTCACCTCATCGAAAAACTTCCATGAGACTGATTCTGTCTGGTTCCACCAGCCTCTAACAATATAGTTGCCAGCAGCAACCCTACACTATCACCCTGTCCAGTGGGCATTTTTCTACCCTGCATATCGACCCTAACAGCTCTATTAATACTCTTGGTGGTGGTGTGTGTGTGTGTGTGTGTGTGTTGAGGGAGTTGTGACAGCGATAATTAGTTTTCTCGTTTGGATCTGAGGAAACATCAGCTGACTTGTCCTGACATCTCAGGCCCTTCATCACTAATCCTCCCCCGGCTCACCAAGTCAAGTGGTCTCTGTTGGTCTGTCTGTCTGTCTCTCTCAATCAGACATTCAATATAATCCTGTGTTTATTTCTGTTTGAATATTCTCAACATGTCCAGCTACAGGTATTATTCAGAAACGCGGCAGGGAATGTGTGTGTGTGTGTGTGTTAAATGTACTTGTGTGCGCTTGTACGTTAGTCGTTGTGTGTAAGTGTTCGTGCCTCTTCAAGGATCACAATGACTCTTGCTTAGATTGTTGCTCTTGTTGGTTAGTAGTAGCTGATTTAAACTGTTGTATTTTATTTTAGTTAATCTTATTTTTATTGCTTTCCTACAGGTACACTTGCACTTAGAGATTAATGTTGTTTAATTGTAACTTGCTTAACTACATGCTCTTATGGTTTCATCCCTTTAGCACTTATTTTTTGGTTGTTCACAATGTGTGCTTCTTGTTTTGGATACCCGCAATGCTTTGGGGCTATCTTGTTGTTATTATCAGTAACCTATGCACTTTGTAAAGCTCTCTGTTGGACTCGCTTTGGATAAAAGCGTCTGCTAAATGAATAAATGTAATGTTATGTGCCTACGTGCGACGATTGAGTGTGCAATTGAGTGTGTGTTGTTCCCAGACTTCGCATTTAGCTCGAAACAATAAAGGATCCATCCATTGCTTTGAGACAAGTGTTTGTTTACGGGGTCTTACATTAGTGCATAAGACTTATGTACCCCTCTGCTGTGATGAAAGACCTCAGTAATTACAGAGTGGGGGCCTGGTGTGGCTACCCTGTTAAGAGCCCTTGTGAAGAAGAAAGGTTGTGCTATAGCAACTATAAAAATGAATAAAGCAACATGTAGTTTCGGAGAACAGAAGAGACGAGATTGAAGAAGGAAGAAAGGAAGAACAAGCTTGTTTATTGCCTGAGGTCCATAATCTGAGAAGGACGGTTTGGACACTTTTATTTAATTTTTTATATAAATTCTAAAAATAAAGTTTCGCAGTGACTGTCGATATTCCCGACAACAAAAAATGTCATCAGACTGCACACATGTATCTCCCTCCCTCCCTCCCTCCCTCCCTCCCTCCCTCCCTCTCTCTCTCTCTCTCTCTCTCTCTCTCTCTCTCTCTCTCTCTCTCTCTCTCTCTCTGTCTCTCTTTCTATGTGTCTCTCTCTCTGTCTCGCTCTTGAAAACATGATTGAGACTATGTTGGCAAATGTCCTGACCCCCCCGCCCCCCGGCCTGACAGACAGGCCCATGTGGCGAGGCAGAGGCGAGGCGAGGCATAGGGGTGAGACACCAGAGAGGGGTGGGGGTCAACTTCCAGTAGCTGAGTTTTTATAAGGAATTTGTTGGAAGGGAATCCTGCACTAACAGACATGTCACACTCAATACTGCGGGTCAGAGAAGAAGGGAGGGGGAGAGATTTGGAGAGAAAAAAGTAAGTCTTGACAAAAGTAAGGACAGATTAATCTTCTAGACACAGCAGCGATGCATAGGGGTTTGGGGGTTCAGTGTAATGTCGCACATCAGGAGCTAAGATGATCTTAAGTTGATCTTTAGAAAATCTTGAATGTATTTAAAACTCTTTCATTCTCTAACCACTTTGTAATTTGCTCTTCAGCAAACGACTTGGTTCACTTAAAAAGCCAAAGTTGATCACATGACACTGGATCCCTGCGCTCGGCGTCCCTGCAGAGGATACCGCGCCCGTGGGGCTGGTGGCCCGGTGAACACGTCTACTAGCAGGACGTTAATCCCCCGGGCCTGCCCGCCTCACGCCCTCTGGCCTGCGACCCGACGTTAACAGGGCTCAGATGCTCCGGTGATAATTCTATTAAAGGCTCAGACTGTGTTCAGATTACGTTTCCCTTTCACTCCAGTAGAACACACACACACACACAAATAGGAAATGTCATGACGGGTGCGTCCCAATAAACAGATTCAGAAATAACCAGTTTATATTGTTTATGGCCTTGAGATGGAAGAGAGAACAAGAGTGGTTCCATCAGTGTGTGTGTGTGTGTGTGTGTGTGTGTGTGTGTGTGTGTGAGTGTGTGTGTGAGTGTGTGTGTGAGAGTGTGTGTGTGTGTGTGTGTGTTGCTTGTTCATGGCTTGACAGCTTGTCCATCCTACATTACATGTAACAAGGCAGGCTCTGAGTTTGAACTGTATTGGAGGTAGAGAGGGAAAGACAGCTACAGGGAGCTATGTGTCTGAAGGAAGATGGTATCAACATCACACAGAAGCCTAAAGGTCTATAACTCAGTAACTTTAGTCACAAATTAACTGCAGTTTTTCCTGTTCAAGTACTAGAGGCCCTGCAAATGTCACAACACATAACATGACACACACAGCATCTGAAATGAAGCCATGTGCCTCAGTCCTTTCAACATTAAAACCTATATCGAAACAGACATACTGATCTCAATTGTTTTTAATAGCTATAAGTACTCCTTGCAAAACTTTTCATTTATCCTTATGGTTTAAAGATGAGTGTTTATTTGCCATTGGGACAAGTTTTTTTAATCCTTCTCAGACAGGAATCATCACGCAATCGAACTATGACCTTCGGACGGCCAGTGTGTGACCCTGTAGGAGGGACATGTTCTGATTCCAGCCACATGTTCTGATTCCAGCCACATGTTCTGATTCCAGCCACATGTTCTGATTCCAGCCACATGTTCTGATTCCAGCCACATGTTCTGATTCCAGCCTGCACAGTTTCTCTACATGGCCACGTCTGAAATAACATTACACAAACACACACACACACACACACTACACACACACACACACACACACACACACACTCCTGTATGAAACTTAGCTCCCATGTGGCCTGGACTGCTCTACCAGGGAGAGTATGCTAGAGGTTGCAGTTCTAATGAAGTTATTTCAATCAGCCATTAAATATAATCCTGTGTTTATTTCAGTTTGAATATTTTCAACATGTCCAGATACTGGTAAATTATTCAGAAACGCGGCAGGGAATGTGTGTGTGTGTGTGTGTTAAATGTACTTGTGTGCGCTTGTGCGCTAGTCCACGTGGAAATGTGAGTGTTCATGCATACGTGGGAAGATCGAGTGTGTGTTGTTCCCAGACTTCCCATTTAGCTCAAAACAAAGAATCCATCCATTGCTTTGAGACAAGTGTTCGTTTACGGGGTCTTACATTAGTGCATAAGACGTATGTACCCCTCTGCTGTGATGAAAGACCTCATGAATTACAGAGTGGAGGCCTGGTGTTATGAGTGCGTGTGTCTGTGTGTGTGCGCGTGTAATGAGATGTCTGAGTAATTTTGCTGAAGGTTAAACCACTACCCTGTTAAAAGCTCTTGTGAAGAAAGGAGAGAGAACAGAAGGGACGAGACTGAGGAAGAAAGGAAGAACAAGCTTGTTTATCGCCTGAGGTCCATAATCTCAGGAAGACGGTGTGGAGAGGAAACTCTTAATTTTTCGTATCAATTCTAAAAATAAAGTTTTGAAGTGACTGTAAATATTCCCAACAACAAAAATTTGTAGATTATTCAGAAACGCGGCAGGGAATGTGTGTGTGTGTTAAATGTACATGTGTGCGCTTGTACTTTAGTCGTGAAAGTGTTCATGCCTACGTGGCAAGATCGAGTGTGCGATCGAGTGTGTTGTTCCCAAGCTTCGCATTTAGCTCTTAACAATAAAGGATCCATCCATTGCTTTGAGACAAAAGTGTATCTGTGTAATGAGATGTGTGATTACAGATATTTTGCTGCAGGTTAAATTCACATTAACATTTATGCATTTAGCAGACGCTTTTATCCAAAGCTACGTCCAAGAGAGAGCAGGGAGAGAGCAGGGAGAGTGCGAGGTTCAACCTTGCTACCTTGTTAAGAGCTCTTGTGAAGAAAGGTTGCGGTGATAATAAATGAACCGGAGGTGTGCTCACTTGCGTTTATTGCAGGTGGGTCCTTTGTCCCCTTAAGTTTTTCCCTTCAAGTGATATTTTCAAGCATTTAGCCTACTCATATTGCATAATTCATTAAGAACCGCTTTTAAAACAAGCTGAATCCCCTTTAAACAAGCTATTGTAGCTAACAATGTTGTCACGGGCAGTATTTCAGATGGAATCGCGATTCAAACAGTAGGCCCCTACCATCTGCTAACTGAAAATATGCCCCCCAAAACGTAAATAAGCTTGACATTTATTTAGGGGGAAATGGCTAATTAAAAATAAGTTTGCTACGCGCAAGGTAGTTGCTGTTGCTAGCCAAACTTCACTGAGGGGATTGTTTGAATGCGCCGTAAATGAGAATGTTTCTTTACACAGAAAGTTCAGGCTGTGGCATTGAAGCCAGCGACACACCACACAAGTTTAAATACATTCTTTAATGTGACATTACTTACTGTACATGCAAGTCTTGATTTCCTTAAATGTATGATGCTGCTAGGACACCATGATACTCTCTGTGCACCAGCACATTGATGCACGTTGTATCCGTCCTGCTGGTTACTGAGACGTTGACACAAGGAACTTTCTGCCACAAAAACTTAATTTCAGCCTAAACCGTGCAATGGAACGTAAATAAACAAACAAGCAACTCAATCGCTCAATTCCCTTACAAAAAATAAGTATATTAAAGTATACTAAAAATATACTAAAATATGGATAGTACACTTTTAGTTCAATTTTGATATTAAGTATGCTTTGAAAATAGTTCACTTTTGTAAGACGTATACTTAGAAAATTGTTCACACTTGATGTACTTTTAAGTATGGTTCGACAATAGTTCACTTTTTATATACTTTGAAGAAGTATGCTTAGAAACAGAAAATGGTATACATTTCTTCTGGAGTAGGATGTACGTTTTCTACTATTATACAGCAAAAACAGTCAAAATAATTTTAAAGTACATTACAGGTTACATTTTTTAGATCCATCTCATTCTAATTATTAATGTTGAAAATCTATTATGCATTGCACATTGGATCATTTTTGGTAACCTTGAAATACACTATATACTTTAAAGTGTAAATTACCTAAAAAGTGGGCCAATTCAGTTTACTTAGTACAAAAAAGTATATAAATAAGTACACTGCTAGTATACTTTAAGTAACATGATAATAGTATACTTTTTATATTAAGTATACTTACTAAATAAACTTGAAGTATACTTCTTTTTTGTAAGGGTTGTGCTCTCGCTGAAGGCTTGAGCACACCCAATAAAACAGCATGTAGTTTCGAAGAACAGAAGAAACAAGACTGAGGAACAAAGGAAGGAAGGAAGAACTGGCTTCTCTCTCTCTCTCTATCTCTATCTCTCTCTATCTCTCTCTCTCTATCTTTCTCTCTCTATCTCTCTCTCTCTCTCTCTCTCTCTCTCTATCTCTCTCTCTCTATCTCTCTCTCTCATTCTCTCTCTCTCTCTCTCACTCTCTCTCTCTCTCTCTCTCTCTCTCTGTCTCTCTCTCTCTCTCTCTCTCTCTCTCTCTGTCTCTCTCTCTCTCTCTCTCTCTCTCTCTCTCATACACACAAACACACACACACTTTTTGTCCCTCTCTCTAACCCCCCCCCCCCCCCAGTCCGTTCTAGTTTTCTACATCTTTTCCCTCCCCAAGGCTGGTCACTGCTCCGATTGCGAGGCCTCCTGCATGGTTTGCTGGGAGATCCAGGCCCAGACAGGTCCTGCTGCTGTTTCTGATGAACAGGGATTAGGTGATCCCCATCGGTGAGGGTTACAGGATTGGAGTGTGTGTGTGTGTATTGTTGATGACTGTAATTGATACAAAATGAACGTGTGAATTCAAGTGTGCACTCATCATGCTGCCTTTCCTGCTTGCACGCTGTGTGTGTGTGTGTGTGTCTGTATGGATTTATGTTTGTTTGGATGCGTGTTTCTGTGTGTGTGTGTGTCAGACAACCCGCCTGGTGGTCCCACCGCTCAAGACCGCCTGGTTCCAACACAAGCTCTTCTCCTGCCTGGCCCCCCAATGGTGGAATCAACTCCCCACCTCCATCAGAGAGACAGACTGTCTCTCCACCTTCAAGAGAAGGCTCAAGACGCACTTGTTCCGGGAGTACAACGGTACTTAGGAATGGTTTGCTAAACCATATGCTAGTTTCCTCAAGGATCACAATGACTCTTGCTTAGAGACTTGTTGCTCTTGTTGGTTCGTGGTAACTGTTGTATTTAAACTGTTGTATTCGCTGCGAAATATTGTAATTTAGTTCATCTTATTTTTATTTATTTTTTTACTGTTGCTTGCTTTTCTACAGGTACACTTGCACTTAGTGATTTATGTTGTTTAATTGTTACTTGCTTCCCTACATGCTCTTATGGTTCTTCCCTTTCCCTCACTTATTTTTTGGTTGTTCACAATGTGTGCTTCTTGTTTTGGCTACCCGAGATGCTTTGGGGCTATCTTGTTGTTATTATCAGTGACCTATACACTTTGTAAAGCTCTCTCTGGAAATCGCTTTGGATAAAAGAGTCTGCAAAATGAAAAATGAATAAATGTGTGTCTAAGGATGCTTGTGTGTGTGTTCGAGTATGTATAATATGTGTGTGTGTGCGTGTGTGTGTGTGACAGAGAGTCCTGCTGAGAGGCCCCTCTCTGGCCACTGGTGTGAGTTTTCCTCCAGGCTCCTCGGGCATGTCCAAGGCTGCTCTCCCCCTCACCTCCTCCCCTCACCTCCTCCCCTCACCTCCTCCCCTCAACTCCTCCCCTCACCTCCTCCCCTCACCACCTCCCCTCACCTCCTCCTCCCCTCCACCTCCTCCTCCACCACCTCCTCCCCTCCACCTCCTCCTCCCCTCCACCTCCTCCCCTCCTTCTCCCCTCCACCTCCTCCTCCCCTCCACCTCCTCCCCTCCACCTCCTCCTCCCCTCCACCTCCTCCCCTCCACCTCCTCCCCTCCACCTCCTCCCCCACACCTCCTCCCCCTCACCCCCTCCCCCTCACCTCCTCCCCTTTACCTCCTCTTACTCCCCTTCCCCCCTCCCCCCCTCCGCCATCCCCCCCTCCCCCCTCCTCCCCTTCCTCCGTGTGCTTTACATGGCTCCGGCCCGCTTCTGGCCCAGATGCCTGTCAACAGCTGCTGTTTTTCAACCCCGTGTCAAACGCCAAGGACGCGGGACCAAAAACAATTTAGTCGGTGGTCGACGGCGAGGAGAACATGGAAGGAGGGGTACCTGATACGACCGTGGGGATCACATGGTGAGTGGGCTGTTGATGCATCATTCAAGATGATAAGCAGAGATAAGGAGAGAAACAAGGAGGGAGGAAGTGTAAGCGTGTGTGTTTGTGTGTAGAAAATATACTGAAATTACAGTACGGCATGTTTGTAAACTGTGTCAGGAGAAGGACTCAACAAACACCATGCTCCAATCCACAGAGGTCGAAGGGCGTGGGCATGCCTCTGTGACATCATAAAGCCCTGTCACGGCGATGTGAATGCAGAGAGGGACAAGCCCATAGATATATATATACACTAGATGTCTTACGGCGGCGTCTAGAACGTCCGCACATGGCGGCCATCTTGCCACAGGCAACTCGCTCACCCATAACATTGTGTTGATGCTACATGTACTTTTTAAATGACCATAACTTGCCCAATTTTCAACCGATTTTTAAACGGTTTGGTTTGTTATCAACGTCAGAGATGTCGCTATTCCACTGCATACTTCTATTAAACATTAAAACATTTAATAGAAGTATGCAGTGGAATAGCGACATCTCTGACGTTGATAACAAACCAAACCGTTTAAAAATTGGTTGACAATTGAGTAAAGATGTGCTGAGTAAAGATGAAAAGATCCAAAACTAAAAGGTCTAAAAGGATTCAACTCTATTTGTGCAACATGGCAACATGGGTTTTGAAGTTGAAGTAGGCCTATATTTCTTTTGTTGAATTAAGAGGGGAGAGAACGTGCTTGATAGGCCCTCCGTGCCTATTGCCTAGTAACAGTGGAGCATCATCGAAAGTGCCAGGGACGTGCACAGGCCTTTGTGGCTAAGGTTTCCCGGGCAACTGCCCGTTTGCCCTCCTCGAGTCAAAGTGCCCGTCCAAGAAAAAATAAATAAAATAAGAAAATAATAGTAAACTTAAACAGCTGCAGAATTTCATGTTCATTCCTACCCACACAGATAAGTGGTCACCATCCATGTCAACGCAATGCTCTCCTACTGGTATCACCAGATAAAGAAGTCATATCGCTTGGTTTAAAACATCCCCGAACACAAGTTTTTAATCACGTACTGTGCCAGTTCTGATGGGAAAAAGCTGTCAAGCGCAGACAAAGACCGGTGTTGTAGCTCAACAGCTGTCAGCATAAGGTATCTCCTCTCCATGCTCGTTCGCTGACACACTCGCACTAGCTTAGCAACACAACGTCAGCTGCTCTTCGGCTAAAAACACTTTAAACCTGGAAACCAGTAGGACAGCATGACAGATCGGGTGTTTAGCTGTCTAGTCGTATATTGTAAACAGTCCGTAAGTAGGCTACTGTGTTTAAGGTACTGATATCCACATAATTGAACGTGTGTTTGGTGTTGTTTGTTGTTTCTGTTCTAAACAAAAAAACCTTGTCCGTTACTGTTTACAACATTAGCAGGGCTACTTGTTTGGCGTTGCCTTTTCAGTGTGAGATATACAAGGTGTGGTGTGAGAACGTGTGAAATGGTTGAAATGCGTGTGTTTCACGGCCAATGCGTGAGAGTTGGCAGCCCTGTAACAGTTTACCTTCTGTCTTTGGTGTCACTGGGCACAAAAGGTGCCATCCTCCATCTCTCTCACACACAACCGGTAACACACACACACAACCAGTTACCAATCCACGTTCAGGAACCACGTCATGGTCCTTAAGCCACCGTGCAGCTCTATCAAGCACCAGGATCATTTCAATAACCACCATACCACCCTAGATGTCCCAATCATTATCATGATGATGGATACTTCCAGACAGGGGTCCCTAATCTTCATAGAAAGACCCAGTCCAAACATTGTTCTGACCTTTGCTCCTGGGGCGTGTGTGCTAAATCCCGTCCCCGGCAGATGATAAGTCTTCATAGCTGCAGCTGGGAGGAAGGAGGAGTTCGCTGCTGAAGACACATCTGAAAAACACACAACGAGGAATTCAGACTAGGGTGAGGTTTTGGGCGGGACCCCCCCCCCCCCCCCCCCCCCCCCCCCCAATATTCAAATCTGGTCAAAAAATCCCCCCCAATATATTGATATAAAAATTGAAATAAAAATAAAAATGTGCTACGCTACGACAGGCAACCACGCACGCTGTCCGAAATTATCATTAAAAAAAGTATTTCGTCCACCCCAATGTTGACTCCATGGTTACGGCTTTGCTGAGAAGCTTTGAAAATAAGTTTGGAAACTGGATGGAAAGTCGTTAGTTTTGTTTTACTTTGGCAGGTCTTTGGCAGTTCTGTTGGGGATTTTGTTGTGTTTTATTAAGAACATCCCGCTGAAAGAAAGTGCACATAGGCCTACACATGAAATGCACCTATAACAGTTAACATGTTTCCTTTGTCAGCAAACATATTTAACAGATAACCTTTGTAAAATATTAATATTTAACATTTATTTTTACAAATGTTTTTTAATTGATAATTTAAAAATACATTAAATCCGTTATATGAAATGCACCTATAACAGTTAACATGTTTCCTTTGTCAGCAAACATATTTAACAGATAACCTTTGTAAAATATTAATATTTAACATTAATTTTTACAAATGTTTTTTTATTGATAATTTAAAAATACATTAAATCAAAGTTTAGCAAACCTTAAATAAAATTAAGTCAACACTATTTCAACAAATCGAAAAATAAATATGTAAGAAATATAATGGAATATACATAGAAAAATAAACGTAACAAATATATTAATAGCTACATTTTCCCTCTGTATCTTAATCTTTATCGAGATATCCAAAAACACCATATTATCTTACCAGACCAGTGTGTACCCTATAACCGAGATACTCTGATAGGCTGCTCTAAAAATAACTCTGTCCTAGCCACATCTACTACCCCGCTCCACATATTTCTGCATTTCAAAGAACAAACGACAAAGCCAGCAAGCTAGCTTTCTGGAGTCCATCTGAGGTGACGGTCTTACCTTGATTGGCAGCACCAGGATATACCATCGAATTAGTCTCCCCGGTGTTTAGACATCCTTCAGAAGAACCCGGAACACAGTAGTGAACTCCACTGGCTGCGACGACGGGACTGTGGACACCACGGGAGACCGGTTTTAGCTTTGACTACACCCCTGCAAATCTGTCTAGATCTTATGACAGTCTCATATTCAAGTTCCATAAAGGCTGTCCATGTAACATTGGTGTAAAATCCAAATACCTCAACAGTTCATTTGCTTTACTTTACGTATGAAATACCCTTGTAAAGCAACGACACCACCGGATCAAGTTAAAGTGGAGTGTGACGGGAAATGATAAGTGCTATTTTCACAACAAGGTCAACGATGATGGTTTTCAGGAAAGGTTGGAAAGCCTGTTTGTGACTGAAAGTCACTTCAGAAAAGGTAACTTTGGAGCACATGGAGGACATCCGTCTCAGGTTTTGTTGAAGCACCACAGACAAGCACATGGAACATTTTTAGAACAGTTTTCCCCCCCCCCCCACAGCTCATAACTCACCTCTCGGAGTACAGCGAACGATTCTGCAGGTGTAGCTTGCCCTTCACGTGCTGGTCCCAGTCCTGACAACATAGGGCCCGCACATACACACACACACACCTTCCGTCAGCTTGGAAACACTGAAAACTCCACTGCCCCCCACTGCCCCCTCCGGCTCTACCCCAGAGAGGGGGTGGGGGGTGGTTAAAGGGGAAAATAACTAAAAGGGGGAGGGCAACTGGAGCTAGGGTGGGGGTTTTGTTTAGCTTGTCTGCTACTGTAAAACACACCTCTTTCTAACACCCTTTTAAAAGGAGGTTTTCACAGGCCCTGGTGAACTATAGTGTGAAGTGACGGACAAGAAAGGGTCATCTCAAACTCATTTATATAATTGACTGTAATGACATTTGGGAAATCACATATCATGTATCATATCCAGTGATATGAATTTCTGAAAATGTTATAACTAAAATATGTTTTAAAAACTTCTTTTTTTTCCAGATCTGTATATTTGACTGTATCAGGCTTTTAAGACTGTAGTTCTACACAGGAAGTCATTATTGATTTGTATTTCCTATCCAGCTCACCAACCTTGAGGTTGTAGACCTTCTTGTCACAGATGGTGCACTGGTGTGGCAGGTGAGAGGGTGTCACTGCATGGTAGTCATTAACCTGGTGGGACTGTAGGACCATGGAGCCCACAGATATGGCTTCCTCTGCTCCTTGTAGGGCCTGGTACCCCACAAACCCCTGGGTGCCCACTGGCCCGAAGGAGGAAGTCACCCCCCCTCCGACTCCTCCCCCAGAGTTGAACTTGGGGTCGCCGGTGGGCTCCTCAGGGTTGTACAGTTCCCCTCTGGCACGAAATGGCTGCCCGGTTGCTGACCACACAGTGGCACAGTTGGAAACCATTTCTGCTTCGCCTGTATGGTTGAGATTGGCTGGGTTTTTCCACTGCTCTGCGTGACCGGCAGAGGTGTAAGCTTTCAAATTGTGTTCGTTCCCACCAAACACAGTCTGTTGCCCCTGAGACTCTGGCGCATAGAACTCCCTCTGAAACCCAACATGGCCGCCTATCTTCGCCTGTGAGCTGACCGACGCGTACTGCCCATCCCCGGCTTTGCTCGACGCCACCGAGTTCCCTCCCAGGAAACCGTACTGGACGCGCCTGTCCGTATCCGAGGGGTACGTCGACCCCGCCTTCTTGCCGTACTCCGCCGCCCCGTGCTGATTGGCTCCCTGCTGTTGCTGGGCGCCAGCTACCCCTCCCCCTCCAAAATGATTCATCCTCACGTTCCCCGGGTTCTGACCGAAACCCCCTCCCACCAGGGACCCCAGGCCCGCGTTAGGAGGGGGAACGCCAGAGCGCCGGATGGGAACGCCCCCTGGTGGTGGTTCCCGACCATGGCAGACGTCCGCAGCTGGTTGAATAGGGGCTGGGACATGGCCACATTGGAGAGGACCTGGTTGAGGACGCTGGCGGCAGCGGCGGCGTTGTTGGCCCCCACTGCGCTCTGGGCCAATTTGAGGCGGTGGAGAGTGAGCTGGGCCTGGAGTTGGGCGAGCTGGAGGCTGGCGGGGCTCAGGAGGAGCTGCTGGTTCTGCTGAACGGACGCCCCCCCGCTCAGCTGGACGCCGCCGGCCGGGAGAGCCTTCTTGTCGAGGTGCTCCGATGCACCGGGGCTGCAGACAACAACAGAAGAAGAAACAGATTTTTATTCACATGTGGACGGGCGACCACGCCGGTTCGGATGCGGCTTCCTGAAATGACGTTCCTGTTCACGTTCGTCCTCGCTCCTGTCCCATAATCACTTCCATCATCCGTTATCCTCCGTAACAGAAGGTTCCACTGGAGTGGGATTGTAAACAAAACAAGACAAGAAGTATTGTGTATAGAGTCATTGCTGCGGTTGATTGTCAAGCATAATAGCAGTATCATGTTTTTTGTCTCCATAGCCTCTGGGTAACGCTACTGACTGCCATTGCTATACATGAACGAGGACTGAGACTAGCCTCTGCAACACCCTTCAGCTTTGACTCATACCCCCAGAAGCCCATGCTACTGGCATGCAACCTCATATGACTGGCTCCTCCTTTCATATTTTGACGAATGTCCTCACATGCTGTCTAAACATAGTGCCCCCCCTATTAATCACATCATCCATGTAACCACGCCGACGAACCCGCTGCAACCCCTCCCAAACGCTAGTGAAAGCCGACAGACCATTTGGATTAGACGTGGCGCGGTCCCAAGAGAAAGCTGTTCCAGACAAACGCAGGCGGCCATCTTGTTTTGGGAATGTAGGAGAAGGGGAGTTCAGGCAACGGGGGGCATATTCAGACAAACGCTTGAACCACCACAGGTCCGTCTATGGACATCGGATGCAGTTCCTCCGTGAACACTCTAGGTTCAGGGGGAAGGGTTTTCAGCTGGAAATGTGTGCAACTGAATCTTGGGGAGGGATTAGCACGTCTGAGTCACTGATGCTACTGGCTCGTGCAGCTATGATATGGTCTTACATTGCCACTTCATAAAGCCATCACCTCGTTGCTGCTTCTCGACGGCGGATGGGTTACAGCGACCCGGCACTCCAGCTTCATACATCCCACGGAATCACGACCTGTTCGACTTTAGATCATCAATCGATTAAGTCATGACACGTCAAGACATTACCACCATCAAACAGTAGTCAGGCAATGAAGGACAGCATTAGAAGTAACTCACGGCCAGGGGTCGGGGTGAGTGCTTTAGGACCCCACCGCAGCTGCCCTCTTAACTGCCTGTCCCTGGCAACTCAGCTGCATGTCGACCCTGAGCGCATCTTTAAAAGTTCTCCTTTACGGTCGACAAGCTGTAAAAACACACCGACCCAACCGCCGCCGTCCCCTCTGTCCTTCTGTTTAACAAGATTACGGCTCCAATAATATCCCGATGATGCCCCTGTCTCTGCCCCACCAATGAGACTAGACAAGAGGCCTCAGATCAGGTGGCTGTGTTTATGACCTGCCACTCACTAAAGGGATAAATGGACACAGAGTAGAATAGCGAGGCGGAATAAGGACACTGACTCGTACCCATATTAGTCGTCTGTGAGGATAGTGATTTGTGTGTCGTCATTAACCATAGAGTTTTAGGTTTCGGTGTTTAGTTTTACTGTAAGGACTATCAACTTCAGCAGCAAACTTGCTTGCTTGCTGCAAACGTCACAATTTCCTCTCGGAGATAAATAATGTACCAGCAACTAATAATAATACTACTACTAATACTACTGCTACTACTAATACTACTGTTACTACACAACATCAGAACACAACACAGTCTTCTGCCGGTGCACCTGAGTGTACAAATCCGTCTGTTTACACATGTAAGCTACGGCTACAGCATGGGAGCATAGTATTAGACTTGTATTGGACTGTTGACAGTCGGACACTCGGTCTCCCCCAAACACCCACCCCTCCCCACCCCCTCCCTCTCCTCCCCCCTCGCTTGTACACACCGTCATCCCAACAAGCACAGCAGATGGAGAGATAGGCTCGCGGAGCGCTGCCCCCAGCCTGGGAGTCATATCTAAAAATACCAGGAACTTCTCTCCCGCACCCACTTGCACTCCTCCAGCCCCGACACACAACCCTTAATAGACCGGCGTGGCCTCAGAGACAGCTGGCCTGCCGCGCTCTCATCCAGCTAACGGCGCCCCGGTCCCAGCACACTGTGTGATCCAGACACATTTGAGAGGATCCAGGTGTCAAGTCCCATGTTACTAATTAATTGAATGCAGGTGGAGGCCAAACAGGGTTTCCTGTCAGGACACTGGAGGGGTTTTGTACGCATGTGGCGTATGTCAGTACTTCGGCATTATGGTCAGCAGGAAAGGGTCCCAGCAAGGTATATTGGATCTACTTAATAATTGTTGTTGCAGGAATGCAGGCGTGTTATCCATCCTTAACACACAAACAATGTTAAACCTGCCTATGGGACGATAGGATTCCGGATCTGTCGAAATGTGGTGGTTCGATGTATTGCTTAGCCTACAGAGTCCTGAGATTAACATACAGCACTGTAAACCTGGTGTAAATAGGTGACAAAGCACAACATACTGACCACTGACTGAGGGACACATAGAGACTTAATGTCCAAACTCATTACCTGCAACATATAGAGCAAAGCGCCATCTTAAACCCACCCAGCGTAGTCTACCGTGAATCTGTTGTCTGTTGGGTTTATTGTACCGTGTTGTACACCCACATGCCAGACCCTGTCTATTCAGGAAGTCAGGTGGCTGAGCGGTTAGGGAATCAGACTAGTAATCTGAAGGTCGCCAGTTTGATTCCCGGCCGTGCCAAATGATGTTGTGTCCTTGGGAAAGGCACTTCACCCTACTAGCCTCGGGGGAATGTCCCTGTACTGTAAGTCGCTATTGATAAGAACGCCTGCTAAATGGCTAAATGTATTTTACACTCTAAAAAGCAGAGACACTTTGTGATGCCGTGGTTATGCTTTTCAAGAGTACACAGTATCGTCCAACACTGAGATCTTCCTTGAAACTTTACTAGAGGTGGTCAGTGATTACAGACAGAATAACAACATATTTCTTAGTAAATTCTATATGCTAAATTAACTAAATAAATCTAAATGTATGTGACAAGATACACAAAATAGTTTATGCAAAATATGCCACTTTTTAACAGTTTGATGATAGTTTTCCAGTTAAAATTAGCGTGTTGAAAAATTTGCTTTATTTCAAATACAAAATAGAAAACATTTTACTTTATGAAAAGTTAAGATGTGAAGATTAAAAACACTGTATGCTTGCGTCAATATTCAAAGAACTTGGAGTTCAAATATTGCTACTAAAAACAATTACGTTAATGTGACTATAATAATACATTTTATTTCTAACTCACTTTTCTTTTCTTTTTTTTATCTCAAAGTGCTACAAAGTTCGCGCAAACGAATGGCATAATTATAATACAACAACAAAATCACTATCAGTGAACCTACGTTTCAAAAGTTATATTGCTTATCCTAGATCCACCCAAAATATAGAAAAGGTTATTATATTCCTGATGTAAAATGTATTCCTACTATCTCATTCTCAACTATCCGTTTCATTTCAACTATGCCTTTTCCTCCCGGCTCTGCGACGTAGCACCACCAGACACCGTTTGCAGCTGATCACTGTGGTTCACAGCCCCTCTCGGAGCGTGAAAAATCAATTTGTCTGGATCACGGATCTCAGCAACTTGCCTCCACACGGCCGTTCTTCCTGCCTGACAAATGATCACAGGAAACCATTATAACCCTCTGTGTCTTATGAATGTGTCTGAATAAGCGTTGACTCGTTGACGAATGACGTTAGGGCGGTTATGCCGTGTTATGTGTCTCTATGCGTTGTTGTGACTTTGTGACTTACAGTGTTACTGTGTGACATGTTGGTTGAGCAAAATTGATGATTCACTCAATTTATCATTATCTCAATATATCAAGGTTATGTATAAAGGTAATGCATGGTTTTCTGCACAGCGAAATCTCTGAACGCCCCTTGAAAACCAAATGCGGCCCTAAATTATTTCTATGAAGTCAAAACATAACCTTAAGAATCGAGAGAAATTTCACTAAAGATGATTAGAAAATTACTGAAACTAAATCTAGATCCGGAATATTCTAACCACTATCAATTATTAATGAAAGTCAGCTCCCATTCGAATAAAGTGTGAAGTGATCGTATAGGCCTACTAACAAAATGAATGGGGAAGATACGTATGAAGTCCATGATAACTTGTCAATTTCATAGTTTCACCTGTACATTTTGATCACATATGTCCAGCTACGTTTGTCCACAACGAATTACTAACTAATAATATTAGTCAAACTAGCCAAAGATGCCATTTAATAACGTTTAGAATTCTTTTATTTTATTCAGAACACACTAAATACATTTATTTGACTATTTATAGCTAATTAAATGTATGCCAAATTTTGCCTTTACTTTATAAATATATTAATGCCAGTTGCCATATGCAGCAAAGAGTATCAAAATAATATTTAAACAAGAATAATATCCAACATAAATGCCAACTTTTAACTCATTTGAAAACACTTTCCCCTAAATAGAAAATACTGGATTAATTAAATTTTAAACCTGATGTCATCTCTAGCTAGTCCAACTATGTTTATATGAAATCAAAGTGACTCAACCTGAAAACACTTTCCCCTAAATAGAAAATACTGGATTAATTAAATTTTAAACCTGATGTCATCTCTAGCTAGTCCAACTATGTTTATATGAAATCAAAGTGACTCAACCTGTGTTTTAACTATAACACTTTCCCCTGACCCTTTCCATACTACTGTTCCGACATAAAACAGCAAACACACACGCCCCAACGGCTCCTCACTTTCAAAAAAGATCAAAGAAACACTACTTTCAGATAAAACACAGGGTCCAATTGGTTTGAAAGGCTTCAGGGTACGAAACAACCAATTAGAGCAAGGTGTTAAAGAATGTAGGCAGTGGAAAAACTCTTCAGAAACCTGTCGCTAGACAACAAAACCCAAAGGGCCAAACCTCCAAACAAGTGCCCAAATCAAAGTACACAAGGGCTATAAATCAAGTATTTAAGTGGCTCTTCAACGCTACACAACACAACCACCGCTTTGATTGCCCCTACACTCACACACACACACACACCGAAGACACACACACATACACTCCTTTACTGTAATAGTACACGACTATGTCCAGTATCACGCAAACACCTAAGTCTCCAGAAAAGTCACACCACTGACCTGAATACAGTCTTCTGTGCGACAGAGCTTTAAACTGCCTCACCCACTGCTACACGTCGTGCTGTGGCATGCTATCTGACCTCTGGCCAATAGCTAGGGATGTTTGTATGTGGAGGGATGGCTAGCTACCACGCTCTTTCTGCTAGCATGGGTGCTAATGCTAACATTACCTCCTCCATTACCCCTCCAATGCGAGGATGCCCCTGCCTGCACCCACCCCCACCCTCCTGCCCCCACCTGAGGTATTTACCACGAGATGGGAGTCGGGGACATTCGAGTGATGAAATGTCACAAGTGGTTAGGCCTAGCATGTGTGGGGCTTGGTGGTATTATGACCATGTTACAGAGGTGTTATGAACAACCCCAACGAAAAGCTTTCACGGAGCTGGTCTGCGTGGGTCACTATGTGCACCCTAGCGATAGTAGCCTACAGAGCGACAGCTTCAACTTTATGAAAGTTTATTAAACTCTTTATTCAAATGGGAATGCATTTTTCAAATGGCAATTCAATGTGCAAAGTGGCAATGTAATCCGCAATTCAGTTTGAATTATTTTGAACAACATTTTTAAGGAACGCTTATTAGATTGCATATCATATTGAAAAGGTTTTTTTGAATCTTTCTCATTCAAATAGAAATGAATTTTTCAAATGGCAATTCAATGTGTAAAACTCCAAAGGAAGGCGCCTAGGAAGCAGGGTTTGAATTATGGGGGGATTGGGAGGGACTTGGACCACCTCAAAAGAGTAAAAAACAACAGGTTGGGGTCAATACATTTATATATCGGTCTTACATGTAACAGTAATTATTACTTTACACCCTGGAGAAGAAGTAAATAATTAACGCTTGAAGCCTTCAGGGTTCTCAAGCCTCACGCATTGACCGTGAGACAAACGCATTTCAGTCCGTTCACACGGCAGAAAACTGCTGCTCTGAGAGATGCAGTGTGTGAGTTTTAAAATAGTAGTTTTTGACAATAAAGTGCCACCCCAAATGAAAGACTGGCCAGAGCTGGCCCCCCAAAAAATAATGTCCTGGCTACGCCCCTGATAAAGAGTTTAATACACTTCTTTATCTGTGTCTTTCTAACATCAATGCTTTTAAAAACTCAAGGGTGGAATTGCATGGTGTCAGAGGACAGTTGTTTTAGCTATATAGGCTACGCTATATAGGCTACAATGTAGCCTATATAGCTAAAACAACTGTAGCCTATATAGCTAAAACAACTGTCCTCTGACAGCCGCTACATAGTGGAAACAAGTCATAGGCTTATCTTACAGAAATTATAAGATACATCATTTAAAGCATCCCAGATGTTAAACTTGAAATAGGATATTGCAAATGTCTGAGATATGTAGTTACCGGTATATATAGCCTAACCTAAATGTTTAGGCCTACTCGAAGTAACTTACTTTCAAGAAGGCTAGTTGTAATTGTTTCAAGTCATGCTTTTAATGCTAGATTCTGAGCGTTCTAGTCCTTTGGTTAAATCTTTGTTATTATATGTGCAACGATGAATTTAAATTTGTAAATGGTTATAAATAGGCCTAGCTACAATTTCCAAGACTTTTGCGTTCATACCTTACGTGTTCATACCACATGTGGCCGTAACAGTTATAAATCGCACAAATTCAGTTTGTTGAGCTACGTTCGGTGGCGCCGATGACGTTCTTCACTCCTTTGCCCAGGTTCCCAACTGCAGTAAACAAGTGGTTCTTTACCTCAGTACCCAGGCATCCGATTCCTTGCGAGGTGCCAATACGACAGATTTACAGTCAATGCATCTGCTGGCATCCAGTAAACGAAGGACCGACACCGAGGGCAGAACGACTGCAAAAAAGCGACCGGGTGCCGTTAAAATTAACGTCCGTCCAAATTGGCCACAAATACATTCAATGTGAGCTGACCTTAGGGCAACACATGGGTTTACAAACGGCTACTAAACATCAGTGAAAATTGAAATGGTATGTATAGGGTTAAGTTAAATATTCGTTTTATTTTTAATAGGCCTAGACTAACAAATACTGCAGTAAAATAAATGAGTGCATTTCCATCTCAAATTATGTGGGATTCAAATTATTAATTGACAGCTGTCCTAGTTTGATTTAACATACATTATCTTCCTTCTGTGCACCGCACAGGAAAAAACGAACAAATCTCAAAACTCTTTCAGCAAGAGTGCAACATGACACGTATTTGGAAGGATCCTGTCATCTTGTATGACACTAGATGGCGCTGTGTGTTCTCCTAAGTAGCCCCAGGGGAAAAAAATAGGATTCATAAATCCGCCATATGAGGGCACCAGATACTTAATCATTAACGCCTGAAGTCTCTCCCTGTAAAATGTCATTCTGCTGTCGACATGAGCTGTGTAAGGCAGCTCTTGTCTCTAAAGTAGCAATGGATGCATGATCATTTAACAATTAAGTAAGTTTGTTGTGAGTGCAAGGCTGCCCCCCCTCCCCCCCCCACACACACACACACAAACACAGGCGAACGCCACCCACAGGATCCTGTGACCCCAGCGCACACACTTCTCCTGTATTCACCCCCTCCTGTCCGTCCTCCCCTTTGACTCTCACCGACGCAGGGAAACCAATCAATCACATTCCTCGTCCCCCATTAAACACCCATATAAAAATCCAACATACCGCTGCTTTGCTTAGTCATCATCACGTGGTGTCGAGGGTGCGGGCTGTTGGGAAGGGGGTTAGGGGTGAGGGGCTGGTGGGAAAAGGGGGAAGGGGGGGTGAGGTCTTGAGGTGAAGTATGGCCACAGAGGGTCCTAGGTCAGCAGCTAGCCTGGTTTCACATTTGGCACAGCTGGAGGGGGTGCTGATTTATGGTTCTCCCAGGAGAGGGTGAGGTATCCTGGGCATAGACACATGGTCAGGGCCCCTCCTGGATCCCCGGGGTCTGGAGCTACGGCTGCCCTGATGTCCGACAGTGATTCACGTCCTGTGGCAGGTATAGAGATAGGAGCATTCCCCCTGGACGTTTTTAAAGGTCCAGATTGATGTGAGTTTAAATGTAGGTTTTTATTAAGTAACATTACGACAAACTAAATGTTATTGATGTTGGGGGGGGGCGATAAAGGACTCACTCGTCTGTCCTTTGCAGTGTCTTTTGCTGTCAAATAAACCGATGATATACAGATGGAGTCACTTACAGTGCAAAGAAACACACACACACACACACGTGACACAACCAGATGCACATACATGCACGAACACTCACACATAAACACATTTTTTCTCAGACTTTTTCACACACACACACACACACACACACACACACACACGGTAGGCTTGCGATCTTGTTTCAGCCACCAGGAAGGTGTAACATTGGATATCGGGGTCAGAGAGAAATATACGTAGGTCAAATGGAACCTTGTGGTTCCTAACAGCTGCTTCACAACCGTGGAACCTTAAGAGCATTCCAAAAAATATGTTCCCTACAGGAAATGAGGCAATTAGGGGGTTGTACCCCAGGAGGCCCATTGACAGCCATAGAGAGACTCCTGCTTAACTCATCATGGTGGAGATGGAAGGTATTATTTGACTACCGTTTTGTGTGTGTGTCTGATTTACCAAGTCAAGTGCCACTGTAAATAACCCATGGATGTGAGTGAAAATGTAGTGGTCTTTGTAAACTTCTTTCAGAAACAAAGCTTGGAGAATAAACTTCTCAACCTTCTTCATGCGCTAGAATGTCGAAGCTCCCAGTTTGTAAAAAGCTGTTCCTCCTCCTATGTAATCTACCATTTAATCATCACACAGCCACCTGACCCAGTCTACAGTATGAAGTGTTCCACCATGAAGTTTGACGTGTGCATGCTGAAAAGGTCTAAAACAAGCTGCTACCTGTGACCCCTGACAGAGTCAAACAAGGTGGCGAGAGGACCAGATGACCAGATGACCTACGCTTAATAAGACAGCTCGCTTGGATTCAAGTACACACACGCACACACATTGTACACAGACACGCTCTCTCACACACACATATACCCACGCTTTGCACACACGCGTATGCGGGCTCACACACACACCTCGGGCTGTGTAAGAGAGAGGGAGTGACGAGAGTGAGAGAGGACGCCTACATCAGCCTCAGTGAAAGGCTAAACTCCCAGCATGCCCCATCTGATGTTGCATCATCCCGCTCCCGGGTGAAAACAAGACGTCTGTGCCCTCAGCATGCAGGTCTGTAGATCTGATAACATAAGACGTCTGTGCCCTCGGCATGCAGGTCTGTAGATCTGATAACATAAGACGTCTGTGCCCTCAGCATGCAGGTCTGTAGATCTGATAACATAAGACGTCTGTGCCCTCAGCATGCAGGTCTGTAGATCTGATAACATAAGACGTCTGTGCCCTCAGCATGCAGGTCTGTAGATCTGATAACATAAGACGTCTGTGCCCTCAGCATGCAGGTCTGTAGATCTGATAACATAAGACGTCTGTGCCCTCAGCATGCAGGTCTGTAGATCTGATAACATAAGACGTCTGTGCCCTCAGCATGCAGGTCTGTAGATCTGATAACATAAGACGTCTGTGCCCTCAGCATGCAGGTCTGTAGATCTGATAACATAAGACGTCTGTGCCCTCAGCATGCAGGTCTGTAGATCTGATAACATAAGACGTCTGTGCCCTCAGCATGCAGGTCTGTAGATCTGATAACATAAGACGTCTGTGCCCTCAGCATGCAGGTCTGTAGATCTGATAACATAAGACGTCTGTGCCCTCAGCATGCAGGTCTGTAGATCTGATAACATAAGACGTCTGTGCCCTCAGCATGCAGGTCTGTAGATCTGATAACATCATAGGTGTGAGTAGTATGGCTGGCGTTCGGCCCATGGTACACTTTAGCAGAAGGGACGACTGCAGCGCTGCCATTTTGTATCAAAAAAATATCTCCAGTTGTTTGAGATTCGATGTTGCTCTTTGGTACATCACTTATTTCTAAGTTATTTGAGATATACGGTATATTCCCAGGTTGGGGTGAGGTAAAACAGTTGGCTCAGAATTCTGAACACAGCATGGTATGAGAAAAAAATTTGGGTCAAATTAGTTGGAGATTTCTCATACAGAGAGGAGAGAGTAGTTTCCTGAGTGCGACAGTCTGGTGTAGCGCTATTGATTTAATTGAGCCGAGTGAAGCAAGTGACGCACCCTGCTTGCATTTGCGAGCGCATTTGTCCGTCACAAGGCTGGAGGTTGGGTAATATAGTGGAGAATTATGTCGGCTACAACAGCTGAATCTGACAAGGCACATTTCCTACTGCCATGCAAAAGATATTATTAGTCTCTGCCCCCCCCCCACCACTCACTCACTCACCCCCCTCCCTCCATCCCCTGTTCCTCACCCTATGTGTGGAATACATTTTGTTTCATCTCCACAATCCAAACATTTCATTTCTCACATTTCCCCTTCCGGAGATTTCATGGTCTTACAACTCCCAACCGAGGCAGATTCTCTCCAGGCTTGTGTGAATGATCTGGGGACAGCCATGAGTACACCAGTCTTCCCTCACGGTGGACAGCAACATAGGAGCTTTTTTGGTGTACAGCGTGACAGAGTCATCTCTCTGCCTACTGCCCTCCTTTCCCCCTCTTGCCTTCTCCCCCTCCTTTCTCCGCTGCATCCCATCCCTATCTTTCCCTCTCTCTTCTATCCACTCAGCCTGTCTACCCCCGTCAATTTCTTCCTCCTTTCGCTCGTTTTCCTGGTCTCTCCCTCCTTCCGAAGCGCCCCCATCCCCCTACCTCCGTCCAAAGCGAGGGTAGCATTTTACCATCTGTCAGCACCATCAAGCCTGTAAATGCCAATCACACCCGGCCTCACCCCGCCCACGCGCGGCCAGACGACCAATCAGGGTCCAGCAATGCTCAACCTGCTCTCGGCCTCTTCTGGCCACACATGGAAAACTATGCTCCCTCCAAACCACACGCTTCCTCCAACCTCTCTCTCTCCCGTCCTCCCACCATCTCTCTCTCTCTTCCTCCCGCCATTTCTCTCTCTCCCATCCTCTCTACTCCCTCTATCTTCCCTCTCACTCTCACCAACCCCCCCCCCCTCTCTCTCTGACGGGTACAGACGCAAACGTTCCATAAAAAAGCCAGGAGTCAGGATCCATGGGTTTCCCTGAGTCAAGAAGCCTGCCAGTGTCAGATTGAGCAGGGGGGAAAGAGGAGAAGGTGGGACAGGAGACAGGACAGCGCATGTGGGGGGCGGGGAGGCAGGGTCGGAAAGGAACACAGGAAAGCTGGAAGAAGGTGTCGAAGGAAAGGAAAGGAAGAGACAGGTAGGATGGATCGGATGTCAGATGGTTTTCGCGCGTCGCTCGGGATGAACTCGCCCGCCGAACGAACAAACGTGACCACAGAGTACATGAGACACAGCTCCCATGAATATCCCATGGTGCATTGGGAGAATGTCTTCACAGCTGGCATGCAAGGTTCCTGACAGAGCCCATTCAGTTGACTATGTGCAGAATGACACGCTTCTTGATTCATTTCTGTCAGTTGTCTTGCTCAGGGTGGGCCGACCCAAAGGAATGTACAATACAGCACTTCCTGACAGGGAACTGAATCTAGATGGATTTCGACACCAGCCCGCTGTGAGGTACAGTGGGTATTCTCTCTTACACTGCCCCGGAGGGGGGGGGCAGGGCGGGGGGCTTTGGCAGGGGTTTTTAATGTGTGAAACACCCCTGAAATCTTGGATTGTTCAGACACTGTAAGATGACTGCAGCTTGGAGATGGATGCAGCTGAAAGAATTTGCGGAGAGAGAGAGAGAGAGAGAGAGAGAGAGAGAGAGAGAGAGAGAGAGAGAGAGAGAGAGAGAGAGAGAGAGAGAGAGAGAGAGAGTGAGAGAGAGTGGATAGAGAGAGAGACATATGCGTGGGAGAGATATTTAAAAAACCCAAGAACTGAAAATAAGTGTACCTCTCAATTTACGTGACCCCCCACGCCCATTTATCGCCACACACACGCACGAACACACCACACACACACAACTTGATGTTGTCTTTTGACAACATTGTGAATGTGACAGTGACGAGGACAATACTTTCCATCTGGCTCTTCTCTCTCTGTCTGTATGTATCTCACTTTCTCTCTCTCTTCATCGTTCTCTCTCTTTATATCTCTAGGTTTATCTCTCTCTCTTTATCTCTTTATCTCTTTATCTCTCTCGCTCTCTCTCTCTCTCTCTCTCTCTCTCTCTCTCTCTCTCTCTCTCTCTCTCTTTCTCGCTTGCTCGCTCTCTCTCTCTCTCTCTGTTTCTCTCTCTGTCTATTTCTCTCTGTCTCTCTCTGTCTCTCTCTGTCTCTCTCTCTCTCTCTCTCTCTCTCTCTTTCTTGCTTGCTCGCTCTCTCTCTCTCTCTCTCTCTCTCTCTCTCTCTTTCTTGCTTGCTCGCTCTCTCTCTCTCTCTCTCTCTCTCTCTCTCTCTCTCTCTCTTTCTTGCTTGCTCGCTCTCTCTCTCTCTCTCTGTTTCTCTCTCTGTCTATCTCTCTCTGTCTCTCTCTGTGTCTCTCTCTCTCTCAAATAGCCATTAGCGAAAATTAGTCTAAACAATGAGCACTTGACTGCACAGAGCAATTCCCCAACAGCTGCTAGTGCAGGAGAAACAGCCAGAGAAGATGAAATAATCCGACGGGACAGCTTTGACGGCCCACAACTGAGAATTCCTGGTCAAAGCCAGTGGACAGAATGATTTCTCTATGGCCAATCGTGTGGCTCACTGGGGGATACGGCCTGGGATCGCCAGGGGGATGAGGCCTGTTCAAGGATCCGCTTGACAAAGCCAAAGAGGATGATGGGTAATGATTCGTCATTCACTACGCTCACCGGGGGGTGTAGGAAGTCGGAGAGGGCCAGATGGAGACATGCTGACTTGTTCCACACAGGGCAATAGTACACCACTGTCTATGGTTCAGTCTTCCCACTTCCTGTCTATCAATCCTCCTACTTCCTGTCTATTAGTCCTCCTACTTCCTGTCTATCAGTCCTCCTACTTCCTGTCTATCAGTCCTCCTACTTCCTGTCTATCAGTCTTTCCACTCAGTGGCGGTTCTACACACATGGTACAGGGGGGGCCAAGGGGGGGCCGGTGTTTAATCAGGGGAACACATTAAAAACAAACAAATGATATTTAAACATTAAATACTTTAATTTTGCTTTACATTAAAATCATACAAAAGGCTCTGGCTCTCCCTCTTCCAGCTCCTTAGCTCTCTCAATACCTTGATATCTCTCACGTTTTTATTTACTGGGGGAAAAGGCTGCAATGTCCCTTCCTCATTTAATGATGACTACTAGAAGAAGAAAAACATTATTTCTTTTTTACTTTTTTTGCTTTTTTCAGTCAGCTCAGGGGGGCCTCAGGGGGAGCCAGGGACATTTTTACAGGGGCCCTGGCCACTGTAGGCCCCCGTGTAGAACCTGTTCCAACTTCCTGTCTATCAGTCCTCCTACTTCCTGTCCATAAGACTTCCCACTTCCTGGCTATCACTTGATGTCCGTCAGTCTTCCCACTTCCTGTCTATCAGTGTTCCGTCTCTCATCATAAGTCAGAAATCTCGCAGGTGTGCTGCATGTGGACCCTTTCCACCAAGCCAGCCCTCACCCCCCTGACTCCCCTACCTTGCCGACCCTCATCCCTCACCCACCCGCTAACCATGTGTGTTGACAGGCTGTGCGTGATGTTAGTCAGGGTATTGAAGGGGTTACTCCTGATGGATGTCCTTTTCAACGAGCAATGCATGTCTAAGTATATCATATCATTGAGACAAAGAGAGCACATGCTCTATCTTTCATCCTTATTATGTTTCGGTCTATAAACTGATCCCGGGTGCGTTCACAGACGCGCACACACAGTACACACTATCTGTACACGCACGAAAGCACCCATGTTAAACAGACATCTACACATGCCACCGTAAAAGCAAACACTCGAACATCTTCTCTGCGTATCTTTCCCCCTCAAACCCACACACGCACTCACGTGTTGCTTTACGAGGGCAACAACTTGGCATGGGCCTCGGGCAGGCTAGAACAAATCCACGACAAGGGTCCAATTACATTCAATGACATAAGGCTGGCTATCATCAAGTTGTAATCAGTAGCAGAATCCTCTATCCCTCTGGAACAATTGATTATGTCCAGGCTAATCGACGTGAGACCCTTAAGTTGGGGTCCCGACCTTGTAATGACAAGCAGAGACTGTCCAGGACCCCTAGTATATACCCTCGGGGCCATTTTGGTGGCCCATTAAGATGCCTGATTTAAAATATGCTTTGGCAGACAGGCCGACTGCAGATACACCATAACGATTACGAGAACCATTATCTCTCTCTCTCTTTGTCTCTTTGTCTCGTTTTCTCTGTCTCTCTGTCTCTTGTCCGTCGTCCGTCTCTCGCTTGCTCGCTCTCTCTCTCTGTCTCTCTCTCTCTCTCTCTCTCTCTCTCTCTCTCTCTCTCTCTCTCTCTCTCTCTGTCTCTCTGTCTCTGGTCCGTCGCTGACACTGCTCTGCGATAACGGCGGAGCAGGAAGTGATAGCAGAGCCCCGGAATAGAGGTCTGACGCCACCTTTTTTCACAGGCATAAGAACACCAGAGACAAGATTAGCCCAGTCAGGGGTTTGTGAGGGGGGGGGGGGGTTTGGGTGGGTTGGTTGGTGCAAGGGACATTTCTATAAGCGCCACACCACACACCACCCTTGCACCACCAGCGGAAGCACAGGTAGTCCGTTCATTGAGGCGATGCAGCACAATCAGAAACATGGCTGTGTCAAGCGCAATGAGAGGGACTGTGAATGACCGAGGATTAGGAGGCAGACGGCACTCGACACTTTCAATAGGCGTCGGCAAGTTTCACACCAACCCAAACAAAAAATAGATGATTACTAAGAGACCGCTCAGATGCAGCCAGTAAACACTGTTTCATAACCGTCAACGAAAACATAACAATCCTCGCCTAGAGTTGGGCTCTGGGAGGGAATGCAGCCTGTCTCCTGCGCCCACTTGGAACCACTGGGGACTGAGTCACAGTTTTGACCCAGTTTACAGCCCCATCTCTGTGCTTGAGCATTCGAGCAAAGGTGTAGGTGTGGAGGGTGGGGGTGAGGGGAGCTGGTGACTCACTGGAACACACAACCTATAACCTGACTCCCCCCACCCCCCACAACCACCACCAGCACTTTGACTTCTTCTTCTGCTGTTGTGTCAAACAGTTTGGTGGTCCAACACATCCACAAAGGCTGCGCGTGTATACAAAAGCTGCGAGTATGAAAGTGACGTGGGAAAAAAAGAGTTTTGGACTCTTGGCGTTGTTCAGAACGGAATGCTGCAGCAGGGGAAGAAAACAATAAGTGTTGTCTTCAAGCCCACGTCAGGGAAGGGGGGGGGAGGACAGTGTCTGTTGGATTTCAGATATCACCCCGCCGAGGGAAGGTGATAATGACGAATGGAATAAAGTGCGTGAACAAATCGCAAGGACGGTTTGATGTGGAGGAAGATCTAAATGTGCTCTGGCGATGACTAACGCTGCTCATGTGTTGACATTGAATACTGATTCAGGTGCTGTTCAAAAGGGCCGAGCATTGGGAACATGAAGAGCAACTGTGCCTCCCACATTTGGCCCTAAAATAGACATTTCACCGTCGGTGCTTTTTCCACAAGACTCCCATCCAGAGTATTGGACTTTTAAAGAAAACTCTTTTTTTTTTTTTTTTTTTTTTTTTTACGCTACACTAATGCATAAGAAGATGGCTTCAGTTTTGGGTTACTGCGTCAACAAATCGAAAGGAAATGGGCCATTAATTCCTTTGCTAATGTGGTGCAGAGAGCTTGGCAGGACCCACAAGCCTTTGATTACAAGAAAGATAATCTGAAGAGAAACCCAGCGACAGATCGAATGGTTCTCACTGGTGTAGAGGCGGGCCCTAGAGGCTTGGCTGGACAGAAATGTTTTCTGTTGCCACCCTGCTAGGCTGATGCAACCAAGACCTGCCTCAAGTAGTATTTCAAATCCCTCCTGATTGTCCAGTGGTGAGGGATTGTGTCTGTCTCCATGAAGCTAATGGAATTATTACAAGTTTGGGGGGAAAAAAGGAAAAATAAAGTGTAGGGCAGGCCAAAGCAAATGCTCACAGTATTTCTCGATCTGGTTGCAAGATATTGGAGGTGTTTGTCTGGCTCCAGTTGGGTGTAAAGCCATACTGCTATAAAGTCTTACTGTACTTTTACCCTGGCTGGTGAATATCATGAACTAGCTGTCAATAACAACCCAACCATAGTCTCTCTTTGTTTTTTGCGTGGGGAAAGAGAGGAACATCGAATTACACATCTGTTCATCTAATGTTGGGAGTATTGCCAAAGCCAGTTGAAGGCATCTGGCTTTGAAACAACTGCACTGTACTCTAGATTGAACACTTGCTTACAGTAGCATCCATAAATCAAAGCCTGGCAAAGTTTATCTACTGTAAAAAAAAAGTCTGGCCTTCCTGATCAACGAGTTCCGTAATCAAATTGTGTTAATGCGTAAAGGGTTTCTTCAGATAGGTATCCAATAGATACATCAACCATTCAGTTAAAGCCCATATCAGCGCTGACACAGCAGGATTACAGAAAATTAATCGTATTCATCTGTTGTGCTGCACAGTAGTAGAAGGCCACACAAGAGAATGTTGGCACGGGACTAAAGGTCACCTGTTTTCAACTGTCAACAAGTCAACAAAATGTCCTCCCGCCCTACGTCACCCTGCCGGCCTATTGGACGAGGCATGTCAGCTGACTGAGACCCAATCCCAGAGGGGGCTCTGTGGTGAATATCAGACATTGCTATCCATTAACGTTGATGCGACCTGTATCTAAAATTACAAATGGTGAGTGGTAAAATTCTATACGGTACTAGCCCCCGCCTCTCCTATCCATCTACCACATCCCATCTCTCCCTCCCTCCAGCACACCTGCTGACAAACGTAGGCAGAGCACACGGGGGACTGTGAGCGTGCCTGGTGCCCACCTGGTATTCAGTCATCTTGTATGAGACCCTCCCAGATGACATACTGTCTCTCTCTCTCTCTCTCTCTCTCTCTCTCTCTCTCTCTCTCAAGGTGTAACTTTGTAGTTTAACCCACCTAGAGACTTCCAAGCAAGGAGTACAGGTGCAAAGTCACTCCTCCAGGATGGGCAACAAACACACACTACATCACAGAAGGTTTCCCATAGCAACAGCATCAGGATTGGTCACTGCATTTGGCCACACTACAGTACGTACATGTGTTAAAAGTATCACCCACTTTGATGATGGATGGAGGTCAAATATGGAGGTTTGTAATCGGACATGTGTTGATTAGTTTGGGAAGTGGTGGCTATGACATTGTCCTCACAGCATCTGCCAACCCAGTCAGTTGTGAATCCAGGTCAGGATCACCTGTGAGCGTTTATCATGTTCATCAACTATGCCAACTATGGACTTTAGCAATTTAGTCAGACCAACTGACTAAATTCCATTGGAATTTAGAAATTTGAAGCAAATCAGGTTTCTGTCAGCTGGGGCGACAACATGCTCTGAACTTCAGAGGAACCGGGTTTGGACAGCGATCCCCCCCCCCCCCCTCTCTCCTCTCCTCACGAATCCAGCCGGGCAGACTTGAAGACTCTGCTGACAGCCAGCTACTGGTCTCAGATACACCTCTCTGGTTTCACTGGTTTTCAAGAGCTGGTCACGGGGGAATGCTCTCCATACTGAAACGTCTTCGCTTCACCCTCGCCCACGCGGTCTCCCTCCCTGTCCTCCCCTCCTTTTTTCACATGTTCAAGACGATCTGGACTCGACCCCCCCCCCCACCTGAGCCCACTCCACGTTCGCCTGCCACCAGGGTCTCGTCAGTGCCACCTGACCAGCGAGCTGTCGTGACTCCCTGCCTCAAAATCCCCGTAGATGTTATTGACATTTACGAGTCATTTGCTAATCAGTTACGTGACGAATAGAAGGGAAACTTGAAACCTCGAAGAGCTTGTTCCAATGATCATGTAACAGCAAGATGTGAGTCACAGTGATGTGTATAGCTCAGGGGCTAGAACACTTTGTTGCCAATTGAGAATGAACAAATCAGGTTAAAATTCCCATTTTGCTGTATGGGACTTTGATTAAAGTGTCTATTAAATAAATACATTAAATTGGTCATTTTTCTATTTAAGACTGTCTGATCTCATATACTGTGTGTGCTTTCTTTTTGTGTCACAGTTTTGTAGGAAGTTCCCTCTTAAGCAACGTAGTAGAAACACTACCTCTCTAGATTTTTTACTTTGTTTTTTTACATAGGGTAACCCAGTGGACACACCAGTTGTGTGTTTGGGTAAAGTTCATTCAATACAACATTCATGTTTCCCTTTGCTAGGCATGACGATAGCCTTGACTAAAACCAGATTTACAACAGGTTACTGAAACCGTTGAGAAAAAAAAGACATCAAGTGGAGCTGTTGAAATAGACCTCAAATACCAAGTTCAAAGAGGAAAAGTCTGTGTTTCTCTGACAACCGACTTTCCCTGGAGTCTATACGGTCATGGTGGACTGGGCTGTGTAAACCTCTCTGATCACATGTGGTCATTTTGTAGGAAACATTTAGAGATCTGACGACCCTCCAACCAGCATTCGGACATACCAGAACCTTCCGAGCAGGAGAGACTTTGACCACTTGTCATAACTCACACCGTGCCGGGAAAAAGATCCAAAACCTCAGGCCCTCACACTAGTTAACATTTACATTTTACATTTAGTTATTTAGCAGATGCTCTTATCCAGAGCGACTTAGAGTAAGTACAGGGACATTCCCCCCCGAGGCGAGTAGGGTGAAGTGCCTTGCTCAGGGACACAACGTCATTTTGACATGGTCGACATGGTTTGACATGATTACTAGCCCGGTTCCCTAACCGCTCAGCCATCTGACTCCCTTTAGTTAGTTATAGTTATAGATATTTATGAGCGCCCTCGACATCATCGGAAACCCTCCAAACAGACGGACCTCAAACCAAGTTTGGCTTCCAGAATTCAAAGGAGAAATCCAGGAAGGTGACAAATGACTATAATGCAATTAGAGACATGTTTTATAAGGTTTTATAAGGTGCCGTTTGTTCAAGAGGCTGCCGTCTGATGTCTGGAGGGCATGACTCACATCCCGGCCCAGTGGGAGAGTTGCGTATGGTGATTATTCCTGATTAGAACCACGGTATTGTGATCCTGCCACATCAGTCGGACTCAGTGGGGCGGCGTGATGCCGTCGCCTCCTTGGGGCCGTGCCCCGACCAGGCCAAGAAGCCGAGGGGAGCGTGGCGTGGCCGGCAGGGCGGCTAAAGATAGCCGGACTGTACCACCTCCACCCCCCTCCCCCAGCGCTGCCTTCTGACTGGAAGAGGAACGGATGAGACTGCTCGCTGTAGAATACCCACCCTGGCCGCCAGAGCCTTAATTCCGTAATCGCTCCCCCCCAGAAAATGTGCATCTCCTTTCGCTTTTGTGTAATCCACCGACAACAAACTTGTTGGCCGGCTGGTTGGCGGATGCGATAAGGCAGGAAGTGAAATATTCTGGGTCCGATTTCTATTCACTTCCTTGTCACACTCCCTCCCCTCCCTCCTCCCCCCTCCCTCCTCCCACCCCTCTACACCCTCCCCCTTTCTTTTCTTGAGTGCGCCTCTCAGCTTTTTCAAAATAGAAAGGCAGTATTAGCTGACAGATTAGCACAACACAATAACACACATTCATTATAAGTAATAGAGTGCGCCAGATGTCCAGTGGCTATATTCTGCTCTCTCTCTCTCTCTCTCTCTCTCTCTCTCTCTCTCTCTCTCTCTCTCTCTCTCTCTCTCTCTCTCTCTCTCTCTCTCTCTCTCTCTCTCTCTCTCTCTCTCTCTCTCTCTCTCTCTCTCTCTCTCTCTCTCTCTCTCTCTCTCTCTCTCTCTCTCTCTCTCTCTCATTCTCTCATTCTCTCTCTCTCTCACTCTCTCACACGCACACACACACACACACACACACACCAGGAGAACACAAAAAGTGACACCCAATCACACACACCACCTTCCCCAACCCCCGCCAAATCTGCGGGCTTCATTTAGCGGAGGTAAAACCACCGAGAATTGTAACCTAGCACGATAGCGTGAGCATTAGAATGGGTCGCTAATGACATTCCATCAGAAATAGATAAGAACGCTACCATCGGGACGCGAGCGGAGGAAGTGACAGCCAGAACCCCTGCAGCACGCCCGCTGCTGCATAAGCACAAACACCAGCCAGGAAAACGGGATTTGCAAACAAACACGTCACAGTCACTGCATCGACAACAACACCACAAAACCTTCAGTTCCTGGTTGAATAAACGATTGGGTGGGGCTGTGGAGTGCGGCGTTATTTAACTCTGTGATGTGAGAGTGTGCGTGTGTGTGTTTGTGTGAGTTTGTGTGTGTGTGCATGAGTGTTTCTGTATGTTTATGTGTGTGTGTGGAAGTATATTTGCACGTGTATTTGTGTGAGTGTATCTACAAGCGTGTGTATGCGTGTGTATGCGTGTGTGTGTGCCAGGAAGGAGTTTCAATTTGATTTCCTGTGTTATGTTCAGCCGTGTGGATCAAAAGGTGGATGCCATTAGGGTGAGCACACGTGCTGAAAACCAACCCTCTGGCCCTCAGCTGTTCACTGGCAGTGCTTGTGGGGGGGAGGGGGGAGGGGGGGGGGAGAGAGAGTGCCATGACCCACCAACATGAAACACAAGGGCTCATCCCCCTCTGAGAAGCGACTGTACCCCTGTTGTACCTGGGGATGAGGGAGAGGGGGGCAGGAAGAGGACAGCAACATTTATAGTTGGAGAGCTTTGCAGAGTTTGTGTTTCTCAGGGACAGGCGACCAGGCAGGGGGGGCTGGGGATGTGAGACCAGCGGAGCGGTGACGTTCTCAGCCTCCGCCCAGCCCAACACAAGTCCACGTCTCTGTCACGTGTCTTACTCTTATTGAGTCGTAGACGACCTCTCTCTCCCAATAGGTGTGACGGTGCAGCCTCGCTCAGACAAATCAGGTGAAAGCCAGTCTGTCACCGGCAAATAACACTTGGCTGTCATGGGTGGCTATGGCTCCCATGACAGCCAATGTGTGTGGGAGAGGGAGGGAGGGTTGTGTTGGAGAGTACCCTCAAACACTCTAAAACCTGAACTCATTCACTGTAGAATACCACTTCCCCCCCCGTCCCCACACACACACACACACACAAACAAATGGGATGATCTTTCCAATAAAGACTCACGTGACCGTTGAAATGTAACCCCTCTTAACTCTCCTTATTTTTATAATCAAATAAAGTCTATATGCGGTGTACATGCTTTCATAAAAAGCTTCATCTAACTTCTCATCTTCCAGGTGCTTGTTACTGCTGTGTCCGCTCTCCCCACGCTGGCCCGGCACCCACCTGGCGTCACCGGGCACAACCTCCACAGCTAAAATACTCTCCTTTCATATCGAACACGACATTCTCTGAATCTGGGGGAAGCTCCAGTTTCCTGATCAAATCCCCCTTGATGCGGCCTTACCTGGCAGGGCGGCTGGGCTTGTCCAGATCTCATCATCCACACAGTAGGGATAGAGCAGTTAAAGGTTGTATTTCAAACTCTGTGACCGCGTTCTCTCAGTGTGGACTACAGACTGCAGGGGTTTGATGGGAACTTGAGTAAAGTGTTTATGGTGGAGCTGAGACACGTGAAATAGAGACCAGGGAAGCTTATTACATTCCAACGTGGATACACTTTGTAGATAGCAAGATTTTGTTCAACTTTGTTACTTGGCAGCTACAAAACTGCACACGGCTGAACACGACACAGTAATCCGAAAGTCTGAACCGCACCAACAACAGACAGCAATTTCATATTTGTTTAGTACTTCATTACTGTAACACATATATGACCAGGATGATGTATTTGACGGTTTCTCCCTAACATGGAGCATTTTATTCAAATTTCAAGGTTACATAAACAAATCCTATCCACACATAAAACACATCAAGAGAAAACTAGCACAGATCTGAGGCTGATTTGTAGTTGACTGAGAGAGAGAACATTTGAGAGAGAGAGAGAGAGAGAGAGAGAGAGAGAGAGAGAGAGAGAGAGAGAGAGAGAGAGAGAGAGAGAGAAAGAGAGAGAGAGAAAGAGAGAGAGAGAGAGAGAGAGAGAGAGAGAGAGAGAGAGAGAGAGAGAGAGAGAGAGAGAGAAAGACAGAAAGAAAGAGAGAGAGAAAGAGAAAGAAAGAGAGAGACAGAAAGAGAAAGAGAGAGAAAGAGAGAGAGAGAGAGAGAGAGAGAGAGAGAGAGAAAGAGAAAGAGAAAGAGAAAGAGAGAGAAAGACAGAAAGAGAGAGAGAGAGAAAGAGAGAGAGAGAGACAGAGAGAGGGAGAGAGAGAGAGAGAGAGAGAGAGAGAGAGAGAGAGACAGAGAGAGAGTGGGTCTCTGTGTTTGTGAGCGACGACCTCTCAGGCCTCATGCTGTGCCACCGACCTGTCAACCATTTAACGTCAAGATTAGCCACAGTTGCTGCCACGTGTCAACACAGCAATGAACACATGCTCAGCATCCAAGCTTTGTGGTCGCTACGTGTGTGTGTGTCTGTGTATGTGTGTGTGTGTCTGTGTGTGTGTGTGTGTGTCTGTGTGTGTGTGTGTGTGTCTTTGGAACGGCAACAGCAGGTCTCGCAACAAATATACGATTTCTGTAAGCAGAGTATGAAATAAAGCCACAGACCTACAAATAGTCCTATGTGTGCACAGCCAATCACTACAGCTGCTTGGTGTCTTGGTCCTACCCTGGCCACTGTCTCCAGGCAACCAGGGAGCAGATAAGACCTGGCCCAGGGGGCAGTTAGCGCGTTAGGCTAATGTTCTTCTAATGGTATTTCTAAATCCATTTTATAAGAGGCGTCAGGAACGCGAGTATTGTTTTTATGCGTGGTGCAACCTCTTGCACTGTCAGAGTGTGAGACAACTATTTACTTTGAAGGCAGGCCGGGATTAAAGAGGCACCTGTGTTCCTTCCCTGAATAAACAAATAAAAGAGAGGGAATGTATTTTACTTGGCTGAGCTCTTGTAAAGAGCACTCTTCCCTCACTGTGGTCATAGCTGTAAAGTTAGCTCGCTAATCAATCGACATGCTAGACAGTACATGAGATCTGCTGGGTGGGTGATGAGGAAGAGGTAGAGGGGGGTTAACTATGGGAAGGGAGGTCTGGGAGGAGGAGAAGGAGGAGGGGTTGACAGGGAAGGGAGGTCTGGGAGGAGGAGGAGGAGGGGTTGACAGGGAAGGGAGGTCTGGGAGGAGGAGGAGGAGGGGTTGACAGGGAAGGGAGGTCTGGGAGGAGGAGGAGGAGGGGTTGACAGGGAAGGGAGGTTTGACAGGGAAGGGAGGTCTGGGAGAACTCTTCAGACAGCTGGGATTAACCTTTGCTGTCTTGTCAGAGTCGGTGAGGTTCCCCCTATTCACACCTCTCCTATCTACCAGCAGCAGCAACCAAGCTTCTGGAGGATCTGAACATCTGTCAATCTCAACCAGAACGAGGTCCAAACTCAACACAACGTCCTCCAAGATGACATACTACACAGTGTGTTTATCCACAACACGTGGTTATCTTTTAACGTTACAACGTTGAATCATTCAAGGTCGAAGCTTCTAAGGAAAGCTCCATCAAACCTGAACTCAGAGCTTCAGAACAACGCACACGCCAACCGATCGTACGACTTGATGACCTTGTGCTCCCTGCAACTTGGCAGGAAGGCCACAGCTCAAGGAACAAAAGCATTCTCCACGTGTTCCACGTGTTCCACATGTCTTTAGGGGCACCGTGATCTGCTGTCCCTCTAAACCGGCACGCTAGTCCACGCCAAGGTCGAGTCCACGGTCACGAACCACAGAATATGACTATTTAACCATGGTATTACGCTTAAGTATTGATGGTCGCTGCTGTTTAAACAGTATAATTTCCTCTTGGGGATCAATGAATCAATACTCTCCTCTACTTTAAACTACTCTACTTTAATCAACCGAAATCTACTGTGCACTACTGTTTTCTACTTTAATCTTAAGAGACTACTAATGTTTCAAATTTCCACTGAGCTTTCGGAGTCACATAGGGACAAATACATTCGGAAGGCTTACTACGGTTGCTGAACGCTTCAACAATCTTTCAAGTCTGAGGACTTGATGGCAACAACAACAAGCCAAATGACAACAAACCAAAGAAGAAGAGGAACAACAACTGCAGTGAACGAAGGATATACTTTTATTTTTTTCACTTGTTCACGTACTGAAGTGTCCAACATGGTGGAGAGCAGGAAGGGCAAGAGATAAGAAAGAGAGGTATGGAAAGAAAGAAAGAAAAAAAAGAAAGAAAGAAAGAAAGAAAGGAGAGCGAGACAGGACTAAACAGAAAGGGGTACTGTACAGGGAGAGGGATATAGAAAGAGGGAGGGAGGAAAAGCGAATACGGTAAGAAAGAGTCCAGCCAGCAAGGCGAAAAAAGTAAAAAAGGGATGAGAGAGAGAGAGAGAGAGAGAGAGAGAGAGAGAGAGAGAGAGAGAGAGAGAGAGAGAGAGAGAGAGAGAGAGAGAGAGAGAGAGAGAGAGAGAGAGAGAGAGAGAGGACAACCATAATGTGGTGCGTATGGGCCGGTCATCAAGGCTGCCTGGAGAGAGGGGTCAAAGGCAACTTCCCTCCAGTGACAAGCTGCCAGGGTGATATAGAGAAAGCAGCTGGGAGAAAGAGAGAGAAAGAGAGAGAGAGAGAAACACACCCAATGCTCAAAAACACAGGGGGCCCTCAAACATCTTGACAATACTCCACTAATACCTTTGGCAGCCACCCTGTTCAAACACCCATCAATCACAAACAAGGAAGCGCACCAGATAAAACAACAGTGCTTGGGCATGTTTCTGCACTCGGCACAAAGCTTCTGAGAGCGCCTGGTAAAAAATGCTTGTTGCCAAGGAGATGGTTTTCACATGACTTTAAGAACACAACCTGCATCCTGTAACAGTATCACTCAATAGGGCTTGACAGGTGGCCAGAAACAGGGCTGCCTCACGTCAGAACTGGGACTCGAGGAGAGAGAACGGTGGCACAATGCCAAGGACTCTTGTTCACACGCGGTCAAAATAAATAACGTGATGTCTCTTCTGATTCGGCTGAGAATTGATCACAGCTATGAGTTGTACACAAATCCTGTCTTGTAGATAAGACATATTTGGTTTTAAGGTGTTGATGGTAATCTGTAATCGGACCAACACAAAACTTTTTTTGTTTTGATTTTACAATTTGAAGAAAGAAAAGTGTATTTTTCTCATTTGTAAACTGTTTCCAGGTGCCTCTCCTGGTAGAGGGTGTTTTACATGCATTTTATTACTGGGTTTAACGAAAGTTCTGATCGGTTAATTTCAAACAAACCTAAGTGATTGGGGGAAGATCTCTGGCAAATCTCAAACAGACAGTTTAGTGTACAAGGTCACCTACCTATCACAATATTATCAAAAAACATTAAAACTTAACTCGCAACTACATGAAACTACTAAGTGATAATTGTGTCATTACAACACATGTTTTATGTTGTTGGTAAATATAAATTCCTTTTAAGTTTCAAAAGCAGGTGAACATTTTTATTAAAGCAGCCAGCACTTAAAACGTAACAATCTTCCGGTCATAGATCCACTGTGTTCTGTTCAGGGACTGACAAAAAATAGGCAATAAAACTGTCAGGTGTGTGTCTGGTATACATAAATGGTTGATGTGCTAAAATAGAATGAGCTGCCTGCAAACCCATAAAAGGAGTGCTTCAACCTTTCACGTTCGCGCTCCGCTCCGAAGAGACACACACACACACACACACACACAATTCTCTAGTTTCCATACTAAACTGGTGCATTCAATCCCACAAGACAGTGTTAATCTTACTGTGAATGTCCTCATTGTCACACATCTCAATCCCTACACCGTCCAGATATTAACCAACACAACGCTCAACATGGCGACGATCTTAAGCCACCCCAATGGACAAACCACCTACCTGTCCCTCTTGTGACCTCATATAAAGTAAAACTGAGAATCAGATCAATTTCAGAATGTATGCATGAGTGTTGCAAGAAACAACAACAAAAAAACCTTATAAAGTCAAACGATCAGACCGCTGCGCTTTTGCTCGATCGTCTAGATCGCTTCATACTGTTTGCAACGCTTTACA
>NC_140381.1:4365000-4410000 GCF_054491055.1 Hypomesus nipponensis | reverse complement strand
GCCGTCACCACGCCATCAGGGATTCCAAACATGCATGACCTCATAAAACGAGCCTAAAAAAGGACCCAGGCCCCAGCCGTCACCGTTGACAACGGCTCGTAAATTCCATCGTTGGCAAGCGGCCGGCAGTTGCGTTTTTTAATGCGTTACAGACTAAAATTACATTGTGACGTACCACCTCCCCCACTACCACACCACACACACACCAGAGGCACACACACACAGGCACACACACGCAACAACCTTGTTTTGAATTTTTTTTTATTGGGGGTTTGGCGTTTTAAGAGAGACACAGAGGTGCCCTTTTAAAACAGGCGAGGAGAAGGAGAGTAAATTAGGGTGCGTTTTTATAGACTTGAACGACACCAACAACAATACCGTTAACACCAGGGTAGGTGTCAAGACGAAACCACTGGAATGCTAATTAAAACAAGATGAGAGGTTGGGTGGTGTCAACCACAAAGCGCCCTTGAGTTCAGCAGGTACTTAGGGGTAAGCATGGTCGTATGATCTTCAGCAACAACTCCAAAAAAACTCTTCACATGTCTACAGCCAGCTTTTTAAGGTGACCGCTTACAGAGTGCAACAAGCCACATGGCGTAAAACACACACACACACACACACACACACACACACGGATCCACAGTAATTCCAGAGAGCAGGGTGTGTGTTTGGGCTGGGGGCTCCAGAGGGTCTGAGACCGGATCAGCCACAGTCCAGCCAGGGTCTGGGGGGGGGGGGGGGGTAAACCCTGCTGCTGCAACTGTTGTCCCGACCCCCCACCCCCCCACCCCCGCTGGACACCAGGACACCATCCAGGACCAGCAGGGGAGTGATAATGGAGGAGAGGGATGACAGGAAAAGGATGACAGGAAGAGAGGGATGAGACTCACGTTGAGACAAGGACAGGGTCCTTCCTGTATTTATCAGTCCCCCTCCCTCCCTCCCTCCCTCCCTCCCTCCCTCCCTCCCTCCCTCCCTCCCTCCCTCCCTCCCTCCCTCCCTCCCTCCCTCCCTCCCTCCCTCCCTCCCTCCCTCCCTCCCTCCCTCCCTCCCTCCCTCCCTCCCTCCCTCCCTCCCTCCCTCCCTCCCTCCCTCCCTATCCCGGCACTCCCTCCCTCCCCATCCCTCCCTCCCTCCCTCGCTCCCCTTCTTTTCCCTATGTCCTCGTCTCAAACACCTGTTGGACGAATGAACTTGTTGGTGGACTGGCTGAGCGAGTAGCAGACAGATTGATGTTGGGCTTTATGGTGGAAGGGCCTGATTATGAGCAGGGATCATCTGGTCATTAGCCTCTTCCTGGGTCTGAGTCTACAGGCACAGGGGGCTGGGTCTCTGGCTGGAGAAGACACTGCTCCTCTGAGGGGGAGGGACGGTGGGAGAGGGAGGGAGGGTGGGAGAAATGAAGGAGCAGCACTTGTCAGTTTTAATTTATTGACGAGAAGGGAGGTGTAAAGGTGGTAGAATATAGGGGAGGGAGTAGAGAGGAATTCTAGAAGAAGACATGTGACCTTTCAGACACACTGCCATGGTGATGTCATAAAGGTGGGAACAGAGCAAGGTGATGTCATAAAGGTGGGAACAGAGCAAGGTGATGTCAGAGGTGGGAACAGAGCAAGGTGATGTCAGAGGTGGGAAAAGAACAAGGTGATGTCATAGAGGTGGGAACAGAACAAGGTGATGTCATAGAGGTGGGAACAGAACAAGGTGATGTCATAGAGATGGGAACAGAGTGAAGTGCAGGGTGTCTAATGTGATTGATGTGTTCCACTTGGCTCAAGTATTTCCAATAGGGGTCAATGAGGATGACATCCCATTATATCTGGGTTCACCCGGGTCCGGTTCTCTAATTATGTTCCGGATCTGTAGATACTCTGCTCTTCTCATTCATACAGATCTTGACTAAACCTCTTGCAGTCCTATCTTGTAATAATTGGTCATTTACAGTAATTTATAATCCTGACATGAGCTAATGAAAATAGCAGGTTTCAGTCAGTCCTTACTCAGGATATTTGTTTTGGTCTCTACAGTTGAACAAACCAATTTGATGTTTTCATCCTGAATAACTTCATAATAATAATAAATCAGTCATTCACGACCTCTAGAACTCAATGTCTTATCGCACACCAATCTGAACCAAACCCACTGACCCAACTGAAGTCTGTTGTGGATTCTAAGGCACAGCGCCACCTTGTGGTGTGATGCAAGCACTGACAGACAATTCATTTGTATGATTTTATTTGTTGTAATAGAGTAACAGGGCAGAAAATAACAAGTTAGAATGCGATGTAGGAAATCAAACAGATACAACATGACCTACAACTTACTATCAAAAAAACTAAAACAATCTAAATATCTTGAAAATATTTCAGAATCATGTTTTTCTAGTAACAATACAAGATTATATCAAGTACAAAACGGGTGTAAAATGTCAGGTTTTACCTGACTGGCTTGTCATATTAAGATGGCAACTGTAAAAAGAACAACATCAAAAAAGTATTTTGTTTGAGTCATCCAGCCTGCAGATAGCATTAGTTCCAATCTTAGAGCAGGACTATTTGAAATTTCACCCCCCAAAAATCTCCATTTGATATAGAAAGGACAAAATGAGAACACGACATTACAACTGAATAATACAAAAAAAGCATGCGGTTCTTTCTCAGATATCTCTAGACACAGTCGAGGCATATCCCCACCCACATCTGCTTCACGACGACAATAAAAACGTTCTGGCTGAAATCAAACTATTTTCAAAAAAAAAAAAAAAAAAAAAAAAAATGTTCTTCTTTCTTGTGGTGGGCCTTCTGAAAGAACTGACCGGTGATTTCATAGCGGAAGGTGTGACTGACACAGACACTCTAGAACTAGAACAGCACTAATTCCATCGGACTTTTGATTCTGTGGAGAGGATTGTGGGCGAGTTGGGCCCAGGGTGGCAGGAGTCCAGTCAGGGTGGATGGAGAGGGGCTCGGAGCTAGGCAGTGCACTACAGGAGGAGGTGAGGAGGAGAGTCCTCTTAACCGTGGGTGGTGTCGTCCTCCACAAAGTCTTTCGCCTGCTCCGCAGAGATCACGTCAATGTGACTCACCTGAGTAAGCGTGCGCACACACACACACACAGACACAGTCAATGACCCATCCCTGTGCTTCACTTCCACCTGAGTGAATCCCTCCCCTTCTCACCAGTCTGTCAAACATTGTTACCCCACAGGAGGACTCAGGAAGACTTGAATCTAACACGAGAAACAGATTACTGAGTCACTATCTTCCGAGTCTCAAGTGGATCCAAAAATGATTTTCCGACAGTGGAAAACAACCTCTCTATACCTGACTCAGTGCAAGTTGAATATAAACAACAATAAATTATACATATCCACCGTTGAATCTAACCCAAAAATGAATCATTTAACCACAGTTGAATACAAACTGAAATGAATCATATCCCCCGAGTTGAAGATAAACTCCAGTAAAATAATCACTAACCCCAGTAGAATATGAACAGTGTATGAGGTCAGCTCACCTTGTTCCTGAACTTGACCCCGTAGAATTTGTCAGCTGACTCCAGCAGCTCTGGCCTGAAGGTGGTGGTGATGAACTGGGCGTGGCCGGCCAGCTCCACAATCATGTCTGGGACACACACACACACACACATCTTACAGCCCCCGCTGTCACACTGCTAGCGAGCATCACTTAGCCTTTAAACGGTCATAGCCGTCGTCACGTTATCGTTCATACCGTTAGCTGTAGCACTTGGCTATACTACTAGGCATTTATACTTGGCTTTCATACCGTTATGACCATTGTCACATGGGATACCAAGCCTCGACCTAACAGATCCATGAATCCATGTAGGTATATCAGTGGGCGTGGTTACCAGAGACGGCCTTCCTATGCTGAGCGTCCAGCGCCTGGTCGATCTCGTCAAACAGGTAGAAGGGGGCGGGGTCACACTTCTGGATGGCAAAGATGAGGGCGAGAGCCACCAGGGACTTCTGCCCTCCAGACAGCTGCTGCATCTCCCTCATCTCCCCCTGCTTGCCTGTGAACGACACCTGGAGGGGGGGGGGGGGGGGGGGAGGAGAGAGGGGGAGGATAGGACGTAGAGAGGAAGAAGTGAAGAGTGGGCAGGAGAGGGGGAGGGAGGACAAGAGGGATGGAGATGGAGGGAATGGAAAGGTAGGATGATGGGGGTTGAGAAAATGAGAAGCGGTGAAAAGATCATGCATACATCAGGGACATGTCTACTAGACTATTTAATGCGCTGGTGCTGACGCCCACACACCCACCAACCCCTGTTCCTCCAAGAGCCCCCCTGACCTACCCTGATGCCCACTCCGGTGAACTGGTCCACGGAGGGCACGCTGCTCTGAGAGCCTGAGCCCCTCTCGCTGTCGGTGCCCCCCTCGCCCTCGTCCTGGGACTGGCCCCCCTCGGCGTCCCCCTTCTTCATCACCAGGGTGGCCTTGCCCCCCGGGACCAGCTTCTGGAACACCTCCGAGAAGTTCTTAGACACCTGGAGGGGAGAGGGGAGGACAAAGAGGAGGGCAGTAGAGGGAGGGAGAAGGAGGAGGGAGCGGGGAGGAGAGGGGGAGGGAGAAGAGGGAGGAGAGGGAGGGGGAGAAGGAAGAGGGTAGGGTAGGAGAGGGAGAAGGAAGAAGGTAGGGTAGGAGAGGGAGAAGGAGAAGGAAGAGGGTAGGGTAGGGAGAAGGAAGAGGGTAGGGTAGGAGAGGGAGAGTGGAAGGAGAAGATGACTCATGTTGAGATGTAAAGATAGACAGGCAGCAGCTACACAGCACACCGTCATCAGGCTGGTGTTCAACACTCTGGAGACTGAGAAGCTGTTTCACCCCGCCAGAGAGGAGCACGTGTCTGCATGCAGAAAAAGAGGTCACGATGTGTGCGTTCCTCACCTGTTTGAAGGTGAGCTGGATGGCTTCGTACTTCCTCAGCTCCAGCACGTTCATCAGCTCCATGATGGACTTGTGGCCGCGGTCCAGCTCATCCTGACGCTTGATCAGCTTCTCCTTCTGCTCCGAGAAGTTCACAAACTGGTCCAGGGCCTTCTTGTTCACGTGGCTGTACTTCTTCAGCTCCGTGTTGCACTGCTCCAGCTTACGGAACAGCTGGAGAGACAGGAGGAGGAGGAGAGACAGGAGGAGGAGGAGGAGGAGAGACAGGAGGAGGAGGAAGAGAGACAGGAGGAGGAGGATGAGAAGGAGGAGAGGGGGAGGAGGGGAGACAGGAGGAGGAGGAGGAAGAGAGACAGGAGGAGGAGGATGAGAAGAAGGAGAGGGGGAGGAGGGGAGACAGGAGGAGAGGGAGAGGGGGAGGAGGAAGAAGACAGTGGAGGAGAGAAGGAGGAAGAAAAGAGTGAAAGAAGGGACGGGGGGTGGGGGGGAGGAGAGATGAGAGTAGAGAAGGAGAGAGAACAAGAAAGAGGCAAAAAAAGAGGCCGTTAATAACACCAATGTACTTAAGAGTGTGTCCAGGGGTGAGCCCGGAGCCCCAGCTGGCCGTGCTACCAGAGGGGGGAGCTGCCCTGGAAACACAGCCTGGTCCTGGAGAGGGGCCCCTAGCGTAGCCCCCTCCGCCTGGTCACCTCCGACCCGCCTCGCCTCCTGACTCATTTTCTATTCATAGAGTTGACATGCGTAGGAAGGGCCAGCTCATCTTCTCATAACACTTCTTTTCACGTTCCATTTACAGAGGAGAGGATGAGAGGTGTTCACTGGGAGTGTGTGTCTGTGTAATCAGAAGCACCATCTCAGCCCAGAGCGGCACATCTCTTGGAGGAAGATCAAGTACATGAAGTGAGAGAAAGCAGGGGGATATTTCTGGCCTTGTCAAGGAGAGAAAACACACACGCACGCATGCTAAGGCCCAGCCAGCCCACTTCACACATTGGAAACGCTGTTTCCAGAGGGAGCTGATAGTTGGCAGAGAGAAACGGATGAGAGAGAGACTGAGAAGGCAGATAAATAAATAAAATTGAGGGAGTAAGAAAGATGGAGAGCGAGAGGAAGGGAGAGACACAGAGCAAGAGACAGACGGACAGAGCGAGCGAAACAGAGAGAGGCTAGCTAACTAGACTGAGTCACAATGTGACTGGGAGGGATGCGACTGTGACCAGGTCCTTATCTCCCTCTGGAAGCCTGTGTCTGTCTGTCTGTGTCTGTCTGTCTGTGTCTGTCTGTCTGTCTGTGTCTGTCTGTGTCTGTCTGTCTGTCTGTGTCTGTCTGTGTCTGTCTGTGTCTGTCTGTGTCTGTCTGTCTGTCTGTGTCTGTCTGTGTCTGTCTGTGTCTGTCTGTCTGTCTGTGTCTGTCTGTCTGTCTGTGTCTGTCTGTGTCTGTCTGTGTCTGTCTGTCTGTCTGTGTCTGTCTGTGTCTGTCTGTGTCTGTCTGTCTGTCTGTGTCTGTCTGTGTCTGTCTGTCTGTCTGTGTCTGTCTGTGTCTGTCTGTCTGTCTGTGTCTGTCTGTCTGTCTGTCTGTCTGTCTGTGTCTGTCTGTCTGTCTGTGTCTGTCTGTCTGTGTCTGTCTGTCTGTCTGTGTCTGTCTGTCTGTGTCTGTCTGTCTGTCTGTGTCTGTCTGTCTGTGTCTGTCTGTCTGTGTCTGTCTGTGTCTGTCTGTGTCTGTCTGTGTCTGTCTGTGTCTGTCTGTGTCTGTCTGTGTCTGTCTGTGTCTGTCTGTGTCTGTCTGTCTGTGTCTGTGTCTGTGTCTGTGTCTGTCTGTGTCTGTGTCTGTCTGTGTCTGTCTGTGTCTGTCTGTCTGTGTCTGTCTGTGTCTGTCTGTCTGTCTGTGTCTGTCTGTGTCTGTCTGTGTCTGTCTGTGTCTGTCTGTGTCTGTCTGTCTGTCTGTCTGTCTGTCTGTCTGTCTGTCTGTCTGTGTCTGTCTGTCTGTGTCTGTCTGTCTGTCTGTCTGTCTGTCTGTCTGTCTGTCTGTGTGCCTGTCTGTGTGCCTGTCTGTGTGCCTGTCTGTGTGCCTGTCTGTGTGCCTGTCTGTGTGCCTGTCTGTGTGCCTGTCTGTGTGCCTGTCTGTGTGCCTGTGCAGGAACTGTCTGGTACATGTCAGGTTTGTGTGTGTGTGTGTGTACCTGTTTGAGGGTGAGGGTCTGGTACTTCTCGAAGGCCTCTTGGGGCAGAGAGCCCAGCTCCCGGATCTTCTTCATGCACTCCTCCTTCTTCTTCAGCAGCATGCCCTGCCTGTTGGTCATCTTCTCCAGCTCCTTGGTGTCGTGGTTGATGGCGTCGTTCTGCTCCTTCTCCATGTTCTTCCAGCGCTCCAAGCTCCTCTGGTGGTCCTTGATCTCCACCTCCGTCTTGTCAATCAGGACGTCCAGGTCTAGGGGGGGGGAGAGGGGTTAGAGGGAGAGGAGGGAAGGGGGTGGAGGGAGAGGAGGGAGGGGTTAGAGGAAGAGGAGGGAGGGGTTAGAGGGAGAGGTTAGAGGGAGGGGTTAGAGGGAGAGGAGGGAGGGGTTAGAGGGAGAGGTTAGAGGGAGGGGTTAGAGGGAGAGGAGGGGTTAGAGGGAGAGGAAGGAGGGGTTAGAGGGAGAGGAGGGAGGGGTTAGAGGGAGGGGTTAGAGGGAGAGGAGGGAGGGGTTAGAGGGAGAGGAGGGAGGGGTTAGAGGGAGAGGAGGGAGGGGTTAGAGGGAGAGGAGGGAGGGGTTAGAGGGAGAGGAGGGGTTAGAGGGAGAGGAGGGAGGGGTTAGAGGGAGGGGTTAGAGGGAGAGGAGGGGTTAGAGGGAGAGGAGGGAGGGGTTAGAGGGAGAGGAGGGAAGCCTGACGGTACCGGGACCCGGGTGGGGACGGTTACGGTGCCCTCCTTACCCTCGGATCGCGCCAGGGTGTCCTTGACGCGCTTGTTGATGCCGTCCAGCTCCGAGGTGGTGGCGGTGAGGACTGTGCCCCCCTCAGTCTCCCTCAGCTCGTTCAGCTCCTGCGGGGCGCAGCCGAGAGACGCATCCAACAGCCTCATTAATAGTCGTCGCCTCGTTTACGTCAGACACCCCCCCCCCCCCCCCTTTTTTTTCTTGAAACAAGCTCAGATATCACTGAAAAGGTGTTATTCACGGTGATTAGGAAACACAAAGGAGGCACAAACAGGAGTCCTTAGCTTATTCAGCGAGTCAGGGACCAATCAGGTTGGGCTTCTGAGGTGATGTAAGAGTGTTGCGTAACGGATGTGTTAGGTTTTGCGAGCATGTGAGAGTCAGGGGGTGTCGAGGGTGAAGGGTCGGGGGTGAAGGGTCGGGGGTGAGGGGTCAGGTGTACCTGCTCCACTTGGTCGAGACGCTTCCTAAGGTTCTCGTTCAGGTACGTCTCCACCCTGGTCATGATGCCTTCCAGTTTGATCCTCTCGTTCAGCAGCTGCCTGTTGTCCTGTTAGCACACACACACAAACACACACATTATAATCTGTTTTCTTTTACACACAAACACACAATAACCGGATCTCCTACACACACACACACACACACCTTTGTTGTCTGGTTTAACCCACTTCCACACAGTCAGACACTGTTGTCCAGTTACACAACATTCAGGTCAGAGCCATTTCATAACAGATTGCCGGAGGCACCGAAAAAAAAGTACATACGTAAGCCATACACATACACGTCTTTCACCACACACACTCCCCTCTCTGTGCCAAACACAGAACACACACACAGATTAAAACCCAAACAGAGCCAGTCTCCGCAAACACAAAAGGAGAAGCTAATGAGCCCAGAAGAATAACAGCCGTGGAGTAGGGTTGGATGAAAGACGGCGAGATGAGCGGAGGGAGGAGGAGGAGGGAGGGAGGAAGAGGAGGGGTCGGAACCCGGCTCCTGCTCCCCCCACAGACATGAAAGGTTCTAGCTGGGGGGGGGGTTGCGTAACGCTAACAGGAGAGAAAGGAGGAGGGAGGCGAAGGAGGGAAAAAGAGAGACAGAGAGAGCGAGCACAGCCTTCTATTGAGGTGGTAATTGTGAGCAGCTGGCTGTGGAGGAGGACGATGCGCGCGCGTGTCGCAGGAGCGTCTCCGCCGTGGTAGTGAAGGAGGTGTGAGCTCCAGCAGGGCACACACACACACACACGTCCACATGCAGCTGAGCTGCTTACAAAACACAGCCCAGTCAACGCCATACCCCCCTCCCCTCCCTGCCCAGACACCCTCCAGACAGACACGTACCTATACCACAGCCCCCCATACGGCCAGTGTGCGTGTGTGTACCTGCTGCAGCTGCCTGATCTCGTCGTTCAGGTCATCCACGCGTCTCTGGTCCTCCAGGCTGAGCTGGGACAGCAGGTCGGTGCCCAGCTCGGCCTTCAGAGACTCCCTGGTGGACTCCATGGCGTGGAGGCTGGCCTCCAGACTCTGCAGGCTGCGTTGCTGCGCCACAGAGCAGAGAGAGAGAGAAAGAGAGAGAGAAGAGGGAGGAGAAAGGGAGGGGGAGAGAGAAGAGGGAGGAGAAAGGGAGGGGAGGGAAGAGGAGAGAGAGAGGAGGGTGAGTGGAAAAAGAAGGAGGAGAGGGAGGGGGAGAGGGAAGAGGAGAGAGAGAAGAGAGAGAAGAGGGTGAGTGGAAAAAGAGGGAGGAGGGAAAAGGAGAGGTGATAGAGGGGGAGAGGGGTGAGTGGAAAAAGAGGGAGAGAAAGAGAGGAGATTGAGTGTGGTCCCACAGAGAGCCTCTTTCCCCCCTGGTGGGCTGCCAGTGGCCCAGCAGAGCTGCCAGTGGCCCAGCAGACAGCGGGCGGGCCTGTACGCAGGTCAGGGGGTCAGGTGTTACCTTGGGCATGAAGGTCTTCTCTGACTGCTGCCTCTTCTCCTTGAGCATCTTCATCTCAGACAGGATGCTGTCACGGGACGCCTTGAACTTCCTCTGCTGCGTCTCGATCTGCTGCATCTGGTTCATCAGCTGGTCGATCTCGTTGTTGATGCGTGGAGGCGGGGAGTCAAGGAGCAGGGCGACGGAGACTCGAGCAGGGCCGAGGACCACATACACACTCAGCAGTATACACACTGACACACACACACACCGCAGTATACACACTGACACACACTCAGCAGTATACACCCTGACACACACACACTCAGTATAAACACTCTGACACACACACACACGGTTTAAAGGTCACCGTCTCCCCTGGAGGAGGGCGGGGCTGAGACCTGGATGCCCACGACCCACAGATGTCAGCATCTTGGGCTGCCATGGCGACAGAGCACGCTCTCTGGCTTCCGTTGCAATGAGGCCACTGGTCAACCGTGACCTCACCGGCACCTGGATTTAATCAGGTGTACTCAACGCACAAGGTAATCAAGGGAGCTGCCGAAAATAGCATGCAGGGTGTGTGTGTGTGTGTGTGTGTATAGATACGGGCTGGAGGTGGATGTATGATGACAACAGGCTGTTAAATTACTGATATGACCGTCACCACTGGAGGTGGTGTCATCCACAAACACACACCACCACCCCCCCCCCCTTCAGAAAGTGTCAAACAGGTTGATGCAAGCAAGCACGCGCATGTGCAAGAGCGTGCACGCATATGACACACACGCGAATCCCTTCTGAGCAAGGCGGACAGCAGTGAGTCATCGTGCTGCCCTTTGTGATGTCATAATCCTCTCAGGGTCTGATCACATCCTTTCATCCTTGTTATTACTCCCTTCCATACGTCCCTGTTATTCCTCCCTTCCCTACGTCCCTGCTCTCTCTCCCCCCCTCCTCTCCCACCCCCGGCTACAGTTCCAAACATAGCAGTAATCCATCCCTCCCTCCCTCCCTCGTTCCTCAGGATATGTTCGATGTTCCTGCGCAGGTTCTCGTTGAGCTTGGCCTCCAGCTCCCCCAGCTCCTCCTCAGCCTTCCTCATGTCCTTCTGCAGCTCCAGACGGGACTTCCTGGTGTCGTAGTACCCCCCAGTCAGAGCCCCGCGGTGGCTCACCTGGTCACCTGGTGGGGGGGGGGGGGGGAATAAAACACGCATTTTTATATGGTCTCACAACATGCATAGCTGCTGGGTGATGGCTGAGTGCGTGTGTGTGTTAACGTGAGTGTCTGTGTGCGCATAGATCAGTGTGATCTGTGTGTGTGAGCATAAATCCACCTATCTTAATGTGTGTGTGTGTGTGTGTGTGTGTGTGTGTGTGCGTACCCTCCAGGGTGATGCAGTCCATGGTGAAGGCCCTGGCCAGCTGGGTGGACACCTCCATGCTGCGACAGATCAGGGTCTTCCCAAACACGTGCTTGAAGGCCTTGTCATAGCTCACACTGTAGCGCAGCTTGCTGATCATGGGGATAGCATCCTGGGGAAGGAGAACGGGGGAGGAGAGGGGGAGAGGAGAGAGGGAGGAGAGAAGGAGGGGAAGAGGAGAGAGGGAGGAGAGAAGGAGAGAGGGAGGGGAAGAGGAGAGAGGGAGGAAGGGAGGAGAGGAGGAGAGAGGGAGGAGAGGAAGGGAGGAGGAGTGGGGGGGAAGGAGGTAGGAGGAAGAGAGGGGAGGTGTTAGCGTGTTCCAATCACAGGGGCTAGAGACCACGGAGCCAGCCATAAGCTTCCAAACATCTCCCATCATGCCCCCTGGGTGTTCAGAACATCTCCCATCATGCCCCCTTGGTGTTCAGAACATCTCCCATCATGCCCCCTGGGTGTTCAGAACATCTCCCATCATGCCCCCTGGGTGTTCAGAACATCTCCCATCATGCCCCCTGGGTGTTCAGAACATCTCCCATCATGCCCCCTGGGTGTTCAGAACATCTCCCATCATGCCCCCTGGGTGTTCAGAACATCTCCCATCATGCCCCCTGGGTGTTCAGAACATCTCCCATCATGCCCTTGGGTCTTACGTTGGTCTCGGGGTAGGCGGTGTCGCGGACGTCAAGCTTAGTGAGTGGCAGGAAGGTGACCTCCCCGGGCAGGTTCATCTTGTTGAACTCCATCAGGATCTTGGTGCTCACCTCGTCTGTCTCCACAATGTGGTAGAACAACCTGGAGGGGGGAGAGAGAGATGGGGAGAGAGGGAGGGAGAGACAGGTGGGGAGAGAGAGATGGGTGGGCAGAGAGGGAGGTGAGGGAGAGAGACGGGGAAAGAGGGAGGGAGAGAGAGGGAGGTGAGGGAGAGAGAGACGGGTGGGGAGGGAGAAACAGGTGGGGAGACAGAGAGAGACGGGTGGAGAGAGAGAGACAGAGAGAAGGGTAGAGCGTGAGAACACAGAACACCAGGCTAATCATTCCGTCTGTTCTGACCATGACAGGACACGTGTGTGTGTGTGTGTGTGTGTCGTCCTCCGGCCCCCTCACCTGGTCCCGGCTGTCACCTCCACACAGGTGTAGAAGGCGGGCTCGCACTCAAAGTTGTTCATGACGATGCCGTGGTAACCGGTGATGACGTGCTGGTTGATGCCCTTCCTCCTGAAGTGTTCCAGGACCTTGTTGATGCTGTCGATGCCGTTCAGGATGGCCTGGCCCCCACACACACACACACACACACACACACACACACACACAACACTTACTGTTAATCCGGGTTTTTGTACACACACACACACACACACACGCGCAATCCATCTAATCTAGTTGGTCCAATTATTTCCTTTATGTCTGTTCTATCTTTCATTGTGACTCGTTCTAAGTAAGGAGGCAGGTGGCCATTGGAGCACCTCATCCACACGCTCTCTCTGGAGGTGTTCCGCACATTCTAGAACATTAGGCACATTCTGGAGTCCATCGGCTAATCAGAACCCATGCTGTTTCCGCAACAGACAATAGGAGTCGCTAGGTCTAATGAAACTGTTTAATGTACTAACAACCGGGGCAAATGCTGCAGGAGTGGGCGGGGTGGGGGTCAAAAGGAACACGCCAATCACAGGCTGAGGAGATGAGTCATCCGTGACCAATCACTCTAGTTTAAATGGAAAAATAAGAGCCACGTCTTGTGTATAATATGTGCGTGTATTTCTGTGTGTTGTTGTGGACTGAGTCACAGAGATGGAGGCAGGGAGGTTTGAGTGACCAGGACGGTGACGTCTCCTGAGTGACCAGGACGGTGACGTCTCCTGAGTGACCAGGACGGTGACGTCTCCTGAGTGACCAGGACGGTGACGTCTCCTGAGTGACCAGGACGGTGACGTCTCCTGAGTGACCAGGACGGTGACGTCTCCTGAGTGACCAGGACGGTGACGTCTCCTGAGTGACCAGGACGGTGACGTCTCCTGAGTGACCAGGACGGTGACGTCTCCTGAGTGATCAGGACGGTGATATATTTTTTTGTGTTGATAATAAATCTATACCTAATTCTCTTGGGTATTTGGTTTGTTAGTTGGGTTGAGTGTTTTGTATGTCTGTGTGTGTGTGTGTCCGTCCCACCTTGCCAGTAGCCGCTCTCAGTAGCTGCTGTTTCTTCTCCAGGTCTTCTCTCTTGGCTGCCAAGGCCTGCTGCTCGGCGTTCTCCTCACGCCACAGGTAGCTGGAGGGACACAGCCAGGCGCCCAGTTACATCACCCAGACACACGCTCACATCACCCAGCCCTGCCTGCCTGCCTGCCTCACACACCCAGCCCTACCTGCTTGCCTGCCAGCCTGCCTCACATCACCCAGCCCTGCCTGCCTCACACACCCAGCCCTGCCTGCCTGCCTCACACACCCAGCACTACTTGCCTGCCTGCCTGCCTCACACACCCAGCCCTGCCTGCCTCACATCACCCAGCCCTGCCTGCCTGCCAGCCAGCCTGCCTCACACACCCAGCCCTCCCTCACGGTAAGAATGGAGACGCAGCCTCACACATCCAGCCTCGCACACCCAGCCTCACACATCCAGCCCTCCCTCAGGGTAAGGAGGGAGACGCAGAATCACACATCCAGCCTCACACACACGCCATGTCGAGGGTTGTGTGACGAGCCTCGGTCTAGAGCCGACCAGCTTGGGGCCAGGGTCGGGCAGCCAGCCCTGAGTGGGAGGACGAATGTTCTATTTCGGAGCAAGGACTCAATGGGTATAGACATTCTTGCCGTGCACACCGTTAACATGTACATCGACCTTCAATAAAATGAATGGCCTCTTTTTGAAAAAAAAGAAAAAAAAAGAACAGCTTTTAACCACAAGTGGCCTTTTAGTGATAAAGGACCCTCATCTGAACTGGCACACAATTCCCCAAGACTCCACAGTCCATCAGACCTGCCCATCACCCGGCACAGTCACCCTCTCTCCTCCCACAACATGCCAGCCAGACACGACGAGCCGAGCTCAGAAGCTCAGCGCTTGGATAAATAACCTCCATTGTTAAGACAACAGAGGTGGGGGGGGGGGGGGGGGGGTATGAAATGAAAGGTTGCTGGGTGGGTTGCCAGCGGTGGGTGGGTGGGTGGGAAGCTGGCGTATTATGGTCTGTGGGGGCCCGGAGCGAACAATCCACCACCTTTCAGCTAAATGCAGGCGTTGAGTCACTCGCATGCATCTATATGCCGGTCTTAAGACTGAAAGTATGAAGTGCTTAACTTGACACCATCAATAGATGGAGTGGAGAGGGGGTGACTCAGCACTGGGAACATTAGGGTATTGTGTGTGTGTGTGTGTGAGTGAGAGAGTGTGTGAGTGTGAGGGAGTGTTCCTACTTTCTCTCGCTCTGCAGCTCGTCTTTCTTGTTTTTCACTTCGTAGTACTTCTTGTCCAGCTCCTCGACGCGGGTCTTTACCTCGTTCAGGTCCTGGTCCAGTTTCTGCGGACAGGCACGGGGCAGGTCACACACACACACACACACACACAAAATGTACAACAGTCTAGTGGACAACTATTCCCGTGAAGGGAGTTTAGTAAATCATCGACGGTGACCTAAGAATTCATCATCCACTGCACAGCGGAACAAACATGTTCTGTAGAGGCTCCAAGTGTTCTAGAAGTTCTGGAACAGCACGAGTGTTCTAGAGTGCGTGTGTGTGTGTGTTCCATACACTGTACTGCTCCAAGTTCTTCTCCTTGTTGGTCTCCGTGTCCTCCAGGTCCTTGTGGATGGCAGCGATCTGCCTCTTCTTGTCCGTGATGGCCTGGTCCAAGGACTTGAGCTCCTTCTTGATCCACTTGTCCCTCTCCTCCTTGGAGGTGAACTGGCTGCCGCGGCCCTGCTTGGCATACAGGTCTGTCCTCTCCTGGGTGGCCTGGGCCAGTCTGGAGGGACGAGGAGGAGGGCTAGTGAGAAGGGAACCTTCTAGAGGATGTTTTGCATTTAGTTCTTGACCATGTTGAACTCCTTCACACACACACACACACACACACACACACACACACACACACGTCACCTAGCGATGCCCCTCTCCTCCTTCTCCTTGACCATGTTGAACTTGGGCTCAGTCTCCTGCAGTTCCTTCTGCTTCTCCTCGATCTTCTCCAGCAGCTTCTGACGCTCCTTCAGCAGGCGTTTCTGGAGGAGCGGAGAGAGGGAACGAGGGGTGAGAGGACGGAGCGGGCAGACGGGGAGGAGAAGGCAGGAGGAGGAAGGCGGAGAACGAGTGAGCTGGGGGCTGGGCGAGGACAGACAAGAGAGTATGGAGGGAAGGCAGGAAAGCGAGCGTGCGGGGCTATCAAAAGTGACCCTGTGACAGGCTGGGTGAGCGTGTTCTTCTGACAGCCGTCCTCCAGACCAGTGGTTCCCAACCCTGGTCCTCAGGGCACCCTGTCCTGCCTGCTTTAGCCTGCCTTGTCATAAGCTGGCTTCTGCAGAGCGGGATAAGGACCCATTCATTTGAATCGGGTGTGTCCACAGGGCCGTCCTGACGTTCGGAAAACACAGGTTCTCCTTCGACGGCGCGATCCGCCTCGAACCAGATCGGCCCCCGATGACGCACGTCCACCTGCCCCCCCCCCCCCCCCGCCTCTACTAGGGGTCCAATGAGACGCGGCCAAACACCTCAGACAGCCAGGTGGGCTTGATCCAACTGCAGGCCTGTGTGTGTGTGATCCTGATGAGCAGATGACACACACACTATGGGCCAGGCAGCCATATTGTATCACTGTAAAACACACACATAGGAAAGCCACATGCACGCACACACACACACACCCACAAAGCCAAACACACACGTATGCAGCCAAACGGCCATATGGAGGGAGAACTGTGCCAGCTCTCTCTCCCCACCCCTGGGCTCAGGCTCAGGGTGGAGGGAGGAGGGGAGAAGGGGCACGGCCCAGACACATGGAGGGAGAGAGGGACAGATTTCAATTGAGAGAAGGAAAGGGAGAGTGCAAATTCTAAGAGGAAGGAGAAAGTGTGTTTCTCTCTCTCTCAGGCAGGTATTGTGTGTGTGTGTCTGTCTCAGCCATGAAGAAAGGTATTGTGTGTGTGTCTCAGCCAGGAAGGCAGGTATTGTGTGTGTGTGTGTTACCCTCTGTTCACTGTTGCCGGCCAGCTCGTCCTGCAGGTCCTTGGTCTTGAGCTCCAGCTTGGTCCTCTGCTTGATCTGCTCCTGACGCTCCGAGCTCAGCTGCTCCTTCTCCTCCCGCATGGCCGAGATCTTTGACTTGAGCTCTCGACACACACGCTCCGTCTCCTGCCGGGGGGGAGAGATAGAGATAGAGAGAGAGATAGAGAGGGGGGGAGAGGGAGAGAGAGGGGGGGAGAGGGAGAGAGAGGGAGAGAGAGAGAGAGAGAGAGAGAGAGAGAGAGAGAGAGAGGGAGAGGGAGAGGGAGAGGGAGAGGGAGAGGGAGAGGGAGAGGGAGAGGGAGAGGGAGAGGGAGAGGGAGAGGGAGAGGGAGAGAGGGAGGGAGATACAAACAGGAGAAAAATGTAAATGTACTTGTTACACAACACCAAGCACGTAAAGGGATTGCATAAGAGTGTATCTGTATAAAACGGACAAATCAAAATAACTGCAGCGAAGCACCTACAATACTGCCTTGAACATGATTGAGCATCTCTTCACAGAAGGAATCTTATGTAACTTTTTACTTACAGAGTTTACACAATCCAGTACCACACACACACACACACACACACGGACGCTCTACCTCCACTTTGTCCCTGGCGTCCTGCTGGGCGTCCCGCAGCTGTCTGGACTTGTCTCCACACGTCTCTCTCTTGGAGGACAGCTGGAACACACACAAACACACACACACATCAGCAGTCTGTCGGCTTGGAGGGAGTCACATCATTCATTTGATTCCCCCCCCCCCCCCCCGTGTACATCACTTTGAATAAAAACACCTGCTAAACGAGAACATCTCGTATGATAATTGTTGTTATCATTAGCATACGCTCATCCAGAGACAACAACATCAGAGAGGGCTGGACCCCTTCAGTAACACTGAGCGAACGCGTGACCCTTGACCTCCCCCACCCCTCCCCCTGGGTCCTAGAGCCCACCTCGTCCAGCTTGGCGCGGGTCTCGTTGAGCTCCTGGTTGTAGATGGTGTACTCCAGCGCCCGCCTCATCTTGTCCCACTTCTGGTACTGGGCCAGCTCCTCCTTCTCGTCCTCCAGGGTGTGGAGACGCTCCTCGATGTACTTCAGCAGCTCGTTGATCTTCTCACGCTTGCCCTCTGGAGCGCCAAGCCACCGCGCCACACAGGACACACGACAGGAAGACACGGCAAGGGGGGGGGGGGGTTAGCTTAACACATGTGAGGTTATTACATGTGCTTGTGCAAAGAAGACAAGGCCCGGGGAACCTCTGTGGGGCCTGATAAATGAATAAAAGAGAAAAGACTGTGTGTGTGTGAGTGAGTGTATGCATTTGTGAGGGTGTGTGTGTGTATGTATGTATGTATGTATGAGTGTGTGTGTGTGTGTGTGTATGTATGTGTGTGTGTGTCCTCTCACCCGTCTCCTTCATGAGGGAGATGCTCTCCTCTTTGCGCTCGTCGTAGACGCGGGTCCCAGCCACCTCCCTCAGCAGCTTCAGCCGCTGGGAGTCCGGCGCCGTGGCCATCTGGTTGATCTGGACAGGAGGCACAGCACACGTCAGGACGCGCAGCGCGGTCGGGACGCCGCGTCCGTCCCGTACTGCATGGGGACTAGCGGTGACACTGTTTGCTTTTATCAGAAAAGCGTAACACGTAAACAGCGTATGTCAGTGTTTTTAGGTTTGGGAGTAGTGTTGTTCGTTTTCAGGAATGCTGTTGTCTATTGTCAACGGGGAGTCAGGTGGCTGAGCGGTTAGGGAATCGGGCTTGTAATCAGAAGATTGCCGGTTTGATTCCCGGCCATGCGAAAATGACATTGTGTCCCTGGGCAAGGCACTTCACCCTACTTGCCTCGGGGAGGGGGGAATGTCCCTGTACTTACGGCGAGTCGCTCTGGATAAGAGCGTCTGCTAAATGACTACATGTGAATGTTGTGGCTGCTGTTCACAAGGGTGAGAAACCACTTCTGTTGGTTCATTAGAGCCGGGCGTACGGTCTGACGTACCTTTCCCTGCTTGACGATGTAGTACGGGTTACTACGGGAGAAGCCCGCACTCTCCAGCAGGTTCATGACGTCGTTCTTCCTGCGGAAACAGACATTGAAAACAAACAAACATTGAAGACACCGTCACGTAAAAAAAAGTTTTCCGACCGATTTCCGTTTCGTATTCGTGGAACCCCCGACTGCGGCGAGCTGTGGCTGTTGCTAGGTAATCGGCTAATCACTAATCAACAGGGGGGGCGGTCGGCAAGGGCTGACTCACGTCACCATCTTCTTGTCAAGGAAATACTGATCCTTCTTGGCTCCAATGACACGTCGGAGCGAGACTTCCTCCTTGTCGATCTGTAACGCAGGTTACCGAGACGAGTTTGAATAGAGTTTCAGTCATACAAGATGTTGATAAAAAAAAAAAAAAAGGTGAAATGATGCCTTACCGGCAACCTGTTGTCAGAATTGTCAAATATGATCTCCACAAAAGCAGAGATGACGCGAGGACCGGTTCCCTCCTACAACCGGAAAACATCCAACAAAAGAGATTCAATTCGAAGTTATCTGCCCATGGTTGTTGATAACAGTCTGGGATATTTGTTTGCGTGGAATCAACACCAGTGGCAGTGGTTCCTCTGCTTACGTGAAGCAAAGCCAGGCGCTGCTCTGGACGAAGGTGGCTAAACTCATCGCTGAGCACGAACTGAATGGCTGAAGAAGGAAAAAGAAATAAAGGCTTACAGTGAGACACCTCACATTATAGCTTCGCTACTACGTGAAAGTTGAACTTTGTCACACAACATGCGTCTATGGAGAAGTAAACTGGGTCACTTACCGTAGAAAAAGTTACTTTTTCCTGAACCGTTTCGTCCAACTATGATAGGATAGAACAACCATGTGACTTCATTCTACTACAGCAACTGATATTTTACTTTCACCATCACATCTTTAGCAGACTGGGAGAGCGATTGCGGTATTAATATGAATTGGATCAACCGATAGAAATAAAACTGCAACAATTAAGAAATGTAGCCAAAAACTGCAAACACTAGATAACTCACCGATGACATTGTGTTTTGGGCTGAACGGGTCCACCACAGTCTGATCCCTGTAACTTCGGAACCCCTGGATAATGACCTAACGTGCACCAAATAGGGTACCGATAAAACATCAACAACGCAGCTAGCTAGAGCTACCCATCTCCTTAACGGTTTACTCAGACAGACAACATTTTTAACAGCTAGGAGACTCACAAACGTAAGAGTATTTTGAAAGACTGTTGGAAAATATCCTGACCAGAACAGAGGTGACTAGCTTCCCGTTAGCTTGATGTTTTTGCAAGGCAAAAGCTAGCGTTGGCTAGCTGTTCACACACCGGCGATAGACCGGGGCCTACAAGTGTGCTAGCATTTAGCTACCCGTGCAAAGCAGTTAAGCAACTATTATTGTCATGTGCAACCACATGCCGTGCACTCTATTTAACAAGGTCAGGGTTTGTTAGACTATTTGCATTTAAAAGTTACTTAGTTTCTCTCTAGTCCAAGTTAGCTAACGCGTTAGCATTGGAAGACAATTCCAAAGAGCGGGTCGACGACATGCAGCTTTTGCAGAATACCTGTTTGATGTACATGGTCGTATATTCAGGACCTCTTCTATGTCGTGAAAGGGAGATGAACTCCCTTCTCCTCTAGAACAGAGAAGATGGGCCTTAATGGATTTGCTCAATGCGCGTTTTGTGGTAAAAAAATGTATATCCAATATTGCTAGATAACTCCAGCAAAACAGAATTGGTTCTGAAAATGGCGTTGGGGGCGGGATGATATGGATCGACTGATTGCGTGTAAACGGGGGACCTAAACTTTTCTGCACTAAATATTATTCTTTCATTGAATAAATGTTACAATCAGCATATGTATATCCTCCTCACCTACTGATATATACTTACATTTAAATGTACGTTCCTTATATTGTGCGATAATGTTGATGTTTTCTGTGTTTTGATTCTACACACATCCCTTAGTTCAGAATTGGTATATTCCATTTGATGTCGATTGTTGGGCGCCAAGAAATCGAGAATACATTTTGAAGAATCCGATTATCATTTTAGTGATGTTGATAGCTAGTAGCCTTTTGGCCTTTGAGCTATGGTGTTTTGTGATATAGTGTAACAACATTAATTTACGTTTTATTTTTCAGTGTTTACATTGCCAACAGTCTCACAGTGTCAACGGGTAACTGCATCGTTAAACCGGATTTCTCTTATATGGCGTAGGCCTACTTTCTTCCTTTGGGGTCACTGCAGGTGTCACTGTTGCATCTTGTCTTGAAATTATATTTCCTCGAGTCTGTTTTATGGAATAGGCCTACTAGACTTTGAAATAAGATATAGTCGAAGTAACATGAATCACAATACTCTGTTACGGCTATGGGATACTGTACGTGTATTGTAGCCTATGTATTTAGTAAGACTTATATGGAAGTAATATCAGTGACATGTTTTGAATTTTAAAAGGCATTGAATAATAATTATTGACATTTAAATATCACCGAATTTGTTGGCTTTTAATCCACCTCATTCAAATTGAAATATGAATTTATTTCAATGTTAAAAAAATACGGATCCAGAAATTCAAAACATGATGTCATTGATTTACTTCCATAGACCTTGTGTAGTAGCATATTGTAAGATGCCATGCAGAACTCAGTCCATATATTATTGTATGTTTTAGTCTTATCAGGTAGTTTATTTATAATTAACAACAAACGTAGGGCCATGCTATGCTTTGCCAATTATAATAGAGAAACTTAAATTCAAGATCAAGATTGTGAATTTCAAATATCAAGATTTCAAATTGTGAATTTGTAAGATCATAAATGTGCAAGGAAAAATAAGACGTTACTTTAGTCACTTTTGGGTGGAAACATTTATTGACATCCACACAATTATTGAAAAAAGAAACAGACAAACAGATAGACAGACGAGAATTATCAAATAAGTTAAAATGCCTCGACAGGCTTTGTGAATAGGCAGAAGATCACAATATCAACCTAAGGCATGTATTGCAGTGCATCGCAGTGCTGTAGTTCAACTCTCTAAGTCAAACAGACGCGCAGCATCATTGGCTTTTGCCTATTTATCTCATGACTTTTCACAACACAAACAAAAGTCCTGTGAATGAACACTGTCAAATCTCGACTTCTCTCTTCACGTCTCTCATTGTCCATCTCCAGTCAATCCCACCAAATCTCTGGCTTCAACACCAGACACATAGAGCAATTCTAAAATCTATTTCCTACATTTTTTTTCAAGTAAATTTGAGACTAAAAGCAGTCACATATTGTTATTGGTGGTGTTTTTTTTTTTCTTCTTTCTTTTCTTAAGGCAATGCAGTTATTGGGCTCAGTTTAAACTGATGGTGGACTGGTGATTGGAGGGGAAGGGGGGCGAGGAAAGAGGTAGGGAGGGTGAAAACGGACGACGCCTCAAAGTCGTCATCGAAGGCGAAGTCGCCTGAGAAGAATGAGGCCGCTACCGGTGACCCGGACGGCGTGGCGGGCTCGGAGGTAACGGCCGCGGGCGTGGAGGACAGGACCTCGGACTCGAACTGCAGCAGCTGGCCCATGAAGCTGAAGTTGGGCGAGATGAGTTCGCGTCGCTGCTTGATGATGTCGAAGGCTTCCTCTAACTGCCTGCGCTCAGTCCTCATGATGTACGCCATGCAGATGGTGGGCGACCTGGAGATGCCGGCTTCGCAGTGGACCAGGACCTTTCCGCCGGAAAGCTTCACCCGATCTGGAGGAAGAGAGAAGACACCGAAATCTGCAGGTTAGCGGTTTGATCACACGGTCAACCGACTGTATTCATCTATGGTTTCAGGGTCGAATTACCAGAATGGAATGATGGTTTTATAAACCGATAGGCCTGTGAATGTTGTCAAGGGCGAATACAAATAGACACGGAAATAGTCGGTGTTTGTTTTTGAACGGCGTCACTGACAGAAAATGGTCAGTAACCTTGTCATTTTCTGAATAGTTGCTCTGTTATTACTGAGATTCTTTACGCATTATGTTACGATTGGTTATTGTTCTATGGCCGTAAGTGCTGGCATGGTGCTTCATGTAGGGCAGTCTAGGTTAGAAATACAGGTTTTCCATGGATAAGGAAGGAGGCTAGGTTAGCAAAACAGGTTGGTGAAACCTGTATGTGTGTGTGTGACTGATGAAGGTTACGATAGTGTTATGAATACCTAACTCCTTCCTGTCTCCTCAGTCTGACACAAAGCCCACGAGAATCATTGCGCACACTATTCACTCACTTATTACCCTGTTTCTCCATGACCCAACTCCTTCCTACACACACACACACCACAGATGATACACACACACTTTGGCCCATCCCTGTGATGCTCGACTAACTCATGGCAGACAGCTGTGCACTACACCTCCCAAGTGCCTCTGGGGAGTGCTAGTCTGTTCTAGTTGGGGCTGTCTGGCCGGGAAAGGAGATGTACCCACTGGTCTCGTCCTCCTCGCCACAGTCCACTATATGCCCACTGAACTGGTGTGTTTACACAAAGAACCCTGGCTTCCTGGATGCACTCGGAAGAGCACCCTCATGCTAGAACCCGTCTACCTACCACTTTGATTGCACACATACCAAACCAGCAAGTGTCTGGCTTTTCTGGCTGGCCCTTAAAAACCACAGCCCTGGTTTCTGACAGCTCAGATCCTCAGAAAAGCCACACGCATGAGTCATGATGCACCCATCTGGAGTGGGGGAGGGAGGGAGGGAGGGCAGGCTGGCTGTGGGTGTTTTAATAATCATTCTCTGGCTATGCACTCGAGCTGGCTGCAGCTTTTCTTGGTGCTTGCCGAAGGCTGCACCTCTGTAGACTGGAGGCTGGTGCTACGCTCCACACCGCCCTCACCGTCCTCACACGACAAGCCAGCGGACATCCGCACACAGCCACTCGCATTCAAAGAAAGCGACTGAGTGAATTATTAACATTCGGTAGGGCACACCGTGAATTTGGAATCACTTGGCACGTTTTTTTCCAAAGCGTGTCCCGCCCGTAGGGAAGGCTGTGGAGGGATTGATCTCAACTTGGACCTCGCATTGTTCACTGACTAAGACCCGAGACCATCACAGGGCAAATGAGTGTCTGAGCGTGGGCTGGATTCCAAAAGCGGAGCTCAAACAACAGGGACAGCAGCCAAAAACAGGCCAGGCAAAGCTACCGCGGATGACGAAGACACCTCCTTAACTATGCCTGTCAGACACCCGCGCTGTGCTCATCTTTCCATTTCCATTTAGTCATTAAGCAGACGCTCTTATCTTTGTATAAGCTCTTATCTAACAACTACCGCCTTCTTTTGCCAGACACTCGCACACGTTTGTTTTTCTCAGGGGCTGATTCTGAACACTCGCACCAGATAAACAGCTTTTATTATGTGTTGGATGCCTCAGGTTTCAGTTAGTCAGCTGTTCAACATCGACCCAACCCTTACTAAAGGACAGCTCACCCACTTGTCACACCAACCGACTGGCCACACCCCGGCAATAAGCCACGGAGATAATCCCAGGAGAAAATGACGACATTGCCAAGTGTGTGTGTGTGTTTTTTCTCCAGTCAGCGGGTCAGGAGCGGGTGTGCGGGGGGTGAGCAGAAGGAAGACAGCTCTTCTTTGAATGGGAGACGCCTGCCAGGAAGCAGGCTGAACGAAAGGAGCTGGAGGCTGTGCACGGTGACCAGATTAGTTCTCTGGCTTCCCTCTCTCCACTGCCCGATTTTTAGATTTGCAGTGCGCAGGGGAAGTAAAGAAGGACTTATTTTTAAGGTGATTTAAAATAGAATCTCCTATCAATAGACCTCTTTCTTTTTCGGTTGGTGTACTGGGTAATGCCCTCGGCACCCCACGATAAGGACTTCTTAATAAAGACATCCCTGCTGCTTTCCCCAAGTTTAAGAATGTGTTGTTGGCCTGTGATTAAAACATGCCAAGCATCTATGAAATCTGCACAGATTCAACCTTGAGCGACTGCAATGGATGTACCAGCACATGCCTAGAACGCCTTTCCCACCAGGCAACCCGGCCCAAGTCAGAGGCCAAGTCCGACGGACCGTCTTCATCAAATCAAATAAAATGTGTTCGTATAGCCCTTCTTACAGGCAAGCATGTCACAGAGGGCTTCACATACGCCCATAGACCTGCCCCTCAAACCAACCTAAACCCTCAAAGGGTGTCAAGTTTGGCGTTGGCGCATCGCGGGAGATGACTCACCGATAAACTCGATAGCCTCCTGGAAGTGGGAGCTGATGTCGGCCGTGTGACTGTCCTCTACGGGGATCCACTTGTAGTCGTAGTGTCCCTTGGCGGGCCTCAGGTCCCTGCGTGAGACGTTGAGCAGGGCGGTGATGCGCAGGTCGCTCAGATAGTCCTGCCTGGAGGCGTGGTAGGCACTGCCGAGGAAGAGGAACGGCAAGATCTCCACCGGCTTGCCCTGAGAGCGGGAGGGAGGGAGGGAAGGAGGGCAGGAGGGCAGAGAAAGAGATATGAGCTGAAGTATTCACAGCACTGTATTGCGGCATGGAGGGAAATAAAAAGTTTGTCACACGCTGAAAAATCAAAAAATAGGGGTGGGGGGGGGGGGCATATTTTCCCTACTACAGGGCAAAGTAAATGGGGCATGGCTAGCTATGCTTCCCACTGCGCGCTGTCTTTGTGAAGTGAACGAGCTAAATGTTAGCCTTCATTTGTGGAGTGGAGAAGACTGAGGGGAAAAGGTTACAAATGAAAAAGGGATCCCCCACTATAAAGCCCTTTCCGATGTCAGCTGGGCATCTTTGAAAGGCTGTCTCCTCTGAGCTTAAAACACGGGTTGGCTGAAGAACGCTGAAGGTCAGAAAATATCATGTGTTCAGAGCATAAATGATGACAGCCTTCACCCCTCTCTGTCTGTCATTCTGGGTTTGAATCTGGGGGAATCTTGTGAGAACATACTGTTGTGTTTTATGTCCGGACAAAATATTATACCCTCTGAAACAATAGTGTTCTGTCCTGGGTTAGACGGTTGAGAAGGCGAAAAGACGACCATGACCTATAAAATGCATGTGTCTGGTTGCTCACTGATCACTTTTAACAGTTACTAAGGTCTTAGTCAATAGAACACTATGAATTTATGACAAGCAGGGGTTTGAGTTTCCCTTAAATGTATCTGTGGTTACCATGACACCTGTGACTAATAGTACTGTAAGAAAATAGTTGTATTCTTCAGATGTTTCTCTGTACAAAAGCCCATGACAACCCACAAGGGGAAGTGGTTACACTGGAAAGGCAGCAAAAGAGGAAGTTCATGGGTGTTTTCGTTTCCATACCTGATCATAATCTGGTTTGTGGTAAGAGCCCAGCTTCTCACAATGGCTGTTAACTTTTTTTTCGGTTTCAGTTCCGCTCTGGTCGACGGTTTTCACCTCAGTGCAGAGTTCAGGGTACTGGGACTGGAAGTTCTCGTATCCCCCTGAGGAAGAAGGAACACAAACACATTTGGTCTTTAAGATCATAATTCTTATACCGTTTCACACGTCATTTCGATGCCAATGCCAGCATTTACGAAACAGACTTATCGCGGGGCCGTGACGGCGCGATAATAAACCTTTCAGAGTCCGATTATAAGCACGTAATTAATCTGCGTATTAATTAAACTAATCCATTTAAGGCCTATATGCATATGTATAAGATGAGGTGACGCATATAAATTAATGGTTTTGAGACATATTAGGGAGACATTCATGTTTTGAGTGCAGAATGTTATATCATTGTTATTATTGTAAGACTAAGCTACGTTTATAAGACGAAGAAGTCACAGAACAGTGTGTCAAGATGTTCTCAAACAAGCGCCTCGTTCACTGACTCATCTCCCGGCCGTTGACGCACACAGAACGTTTATCTTCCGAAGAGCCAAAGATAAATGTGTTGCTCACGAGGGAATTGTTACAACACCGTCTCAATCAAACAAAGATTACTTTGCCTCGCAGATCAATCGATCGAAATATTTCCATGTTAGGCTATTTTTGTTTTCTTCACACCAGAGCTTATTGATTGATAAGATATAAATAGGTACCGCATAATAAGTACCGTATACTTTGGGAGTTAGGTAATTCTTACTTGCAAGTGTTCCTTTATTTTTACTGAATTATAAACTATTTAGTCAGTAACCTATTAATAGGCTATATCAAGGTTTCGAAATTAAAATGGAATTTGAACTAGGCTAAATGTAAAATAGGCTTCTTGACATTAGACTTAGGTATCTTTTGTAAAGATTCTTACCTTTAAGAAAACATATGTTTGCTCCACTCGCTAGGTGAGAGAGACTGTTAATCACAATCTGTGCGATACTGTCCTTTTTCAGTTTTTGCAAATGAGGTGTCCGGTCGTCCACGGCCACAACGGCCGTTATGCTCCCTTCTCGAAGCCGTAACAGCGCTTTTTCATCCGGAATGACAAACTGAAGAGGTACCGGCCCCCCTCTTGACCTCCGGACAACAACCGAGTTAAGGTTGACATTTACCGAACCTTTAATATTAGAGTTCGAAAAAGAAAAATAAGGTCGGCAATCCACAATCAGACAGCTTCCACATTCCTTCCTGATGATTTTCTTCAGACGGCGGCAATCTATGCTTGAGATTTTCATTTTGAAACTATAGATTGGGTATAAGCTAACTGGTAAACACACTCAATTGAGTTATACACAATAAGCAATGTATACGGGCCGTTGTAGTGAAGTGAACGCGCCCTACTGAACGTCAATGCCTACATTTCCTCCAAGGGGATTCCGTCGGACCGGTTTTATATGAATGGAACCTCCGGCTCGTGACATCACGAACCATATATGGACAGCGACAAGGTGTTGACTACGCTTAGTTAACTCCGCCCCGCTCTGTGGTGAAAAGCCGTTTCTATGCTTGAATCAACCATTACTCATTCTTTTCCAAGCATTTCTGATATCCTTTTCTTGTTTATTGTCCGTTAGCTGCTTGGGACCTATCATCTCCACAAATCACTTTGAAGCGATGACTACTGATCTAATTGGAAATAGTGTGGGTATCACTTTAAAACAGCCAATAACAGATTACAGTAAATCCTCCTGAGACAATAGACTCCAACTGCCCACACTGAGTCTGGCAATAAGGGGAGCTCCTCAATTATTCACAGCTTCTCAGGGGAGCCAGATTAAGAAAGAAGAGGGAGATCAATAACTGGATTGAGAGGTTGACTAAACTCAATTCAACTTCCGTCTGCTCCCCTCTTTAGCCACCTGCTCTATATCCTGTGGCTGTAAGCTTGTAACAGTGTAACACGCTTAAAATGTCACACACACACACCGCATCCACTCATATGACATCCAACGCTGCTCGACAGAGCCAGACTTTTCCTCTGGCTGTGTTTGGCTCTGATTTAGTAAGCCATCAATCAATGTGACATGCTTTGCCTCATGTCATGTGATAAGGAGGTGGTGTGTGAGTGTGAGTGTGTCAAAGTGGAAGAGTGCGGGGAAGAAGGTCTCCAGAGGTACAAGAAACGGACCAAAACAGAGAGAGTCAGAGAGAGACAGAGAGAGACAGAGAGAGTCAGAGAAAGACAGAGAGAGTCAGAGAGAGTCAGAGAGAGACAGAGGGAGTCAGAGAGAGTCAGAGAGAGTCAGAGAGAGACAGAGAGAGTCAGAGAAAGACAGAGAGAGTCAGAGAGAGTCAGAGAGAGACAGAGAGAGTCAGAGAGAGACAGAGAGAGTCAGAGAGAGACAGAGAGAGTCAGAGAGAGACAGCGAGAGTCAGAGAGAGACAGAGAGAGTCAGAGAGAGTCAGAGAGAGACAGAGAGAGTCAGAGAGAGACAGAGAGAGTCAGAGAGAGACAGAGAGAGTCAGAGAGAGTCAGAGAGAGTCAGAGAGAGACAGAGGGAGTCAGAGAGAGACAGAGAGAGTCAGAGAGAGTCAGAGAGAGACAGAGAGTCGGGAATCAGATGGCTGAGGGGTGAGGGAGTCGGGCTAGTAATCAGAAGGTTGCCGGATCGATTCCCTGCCATGCCAAATGAAGTGTCCTTGGGCAAGGCACTTCACCCTACTTGCCTCGGGGGGAATGTCCCTGTACTTACTGTAAGTCCCTCTGGATAAGAGTGTCTACTAAATGTAAATGTGGAGAGAGTCAGAGAGAGAAATAGATAACAAGCCAGAGTGAAACAGAAAGAGACAGAAATATAAAGAGAGAGAGGATCTGGCAGACTGTTTACGGTACAACAGGAGTTCATCTAGCCGGTAAGTACCGGCCCGTATGAAGTGACTCCGGAAGGACGGTGGATGCTGGTGCTGGCTGTGTTTTGGTGTTGGATTAAGTAGACAGCAGACATTGGGCCATATGGTCCTGGTAATCTGTGCTCGGCCGTGACATCATCAGAAGGGTGGGGTGGGAGGGGGGAGACTGCAACAGACGTTCCCTAGCCCTCATTTCATTAGACTCTCATTAGCGCAGGGCCGGAATAACAACATGGACACACAAACGAGATCTGTGTGTGTGTGTGTGTGTGTGTCTAGCCTACATTTATACAAGATCTATGTGTGTGTGTGTGTGTTGTGCACACCTTAACAAGATGTGTGTGTGTGTGGTTTGTGTTGAATGGCGGCGTAGTGTACATAATGATGTGCGGGCCTGTCTGCTAGCAACTTTGTGTGTGTGTGAGAGTGTGTGTGTGTGTGTGTGTGTGTGAGAGAGAGTGACAGCCCATCTGTCACGTGTCTGCCTGCATGTGCTTGTGTGTGTGGAACACACTGGAAGGCCCTCCGTATCTCTCTAACAGGATCCTCTCAGTCCCAATCATGATGCTATTGGAGATAACGTGTTTAGGACGTTCCGCAAGAGGCTTTCACATCACCACATCCTTCTCAACTCTCCTGGCCTCCTCATGGAACCCGGCATGATGAGTGCTCACTGTATTCATTGTGTGTGTGTGTGTGTGTGTGTGTGTGTGTATCTGTGTGCTTGATAGCACAACAGCTCCAATTGAATTAGGATGTACTCTGTTTTCAGGCCGAGGGAAGGGGGGGGGGGGGGGGTTACAATTTAGGGTTGACAGCCAAGGATTTATGTTCTTCACTCAAGATCCTCCACTGTCGACTGAGAGTATTCAGGCCCACAGGGGGATTATCTTTGTCATAGTCCTGTCTTACAATAGGCTCTTCAAATGGCTGTTTACGCCTCAATATGAGTGTGTGCATCTGGGTGTGTGTGTGTGTCAAATGACTTCCTCTCCAAAAAGTCCTATTTCCACGGGTTTTATAAAAAGAACTCACACAATGGGACCCCAACGCACAGACAGGCCCCTCTGCGACACAGGTGCATCCTGGTGTGTGTGTGTGTGCGTCTGTGTGCGTCTGTGTGTGCGTGTGCGTGCGTCTATACGTGTGGGGTGCGCCGTCCTCTCACAGCTCCGCAGATTCTTTTACCACTGCACCGCATCCCATTTAAACATCCATTACTCATCCTGGCAGACTGCTGTATGGCTCAACAATGTGTGCGTAACTTCCGACATGGCAGAAGGGGTTTTTTTTAACAGCAGTGCTCTTCTAGAATACGTGACAGGGAAAGTAGTGTGGAATGGCATACCAGTGTTACATGGCCAAAACAGCACCCATAAACAGACCCAGTGTTATGAGTTGTGGGGAAAGTTGCAGACTCAATAAGGCAGGCAGTTCTAATCTGAGTTTGATTCATTGGGTCTGTGAGTCTTGGACGAGATGTGTAGATTTAGATGTGAGGTTGAGATACACGCATCCCCCCCCCCCCCACACACACACACACACACACACACTGACACAGGCACACAAAGTGACACACACACACACACACCCCAGAGCCCTGACTCACCCCTAATTCTACCCACTACTCACCCCCATGTCACAACATGGCAAGGCCTGGCCCCAGGAAATGTGGGCAGAGGGAAAGAGAATGGGAGCAACAGAGATAACAAAGAGAAATAGATAGAACAGAGAGAATGAGAGAGAGAGAGAGATAGAACAGAGAGAATGAGAGAGAGAGAGAGAGATAGAACAGAGAGAATGAGAGAGAGAAAAAGCGAGAAAGAACAGAAAAGAGAAAATGTAAAGACAAAAAAAAACATTGACACGCGCCTCACCTTTACCCAGCTCTGGGCTATTGTGTAGAAAAGCCCGGAGTGAAATTCTGTTTCGTAAAAATAGCCAGGGCCTCAGGTGGTGACAAGTTTGGCCTGCTTTGTTTGTTCTGAGGGAGAGAGAGAGACAGCAAAAAGAAAGGAGACACACTGTAGATGGACATAGAGAGAGAGATGGCTGAGGGAATTGTTTTGATGTTGTTCCGTGACGTCTGAGATACAGCAGGAGATGGAGCGAGAGCGAGAGTGAGAGAGTGAGAGAGTGAGAGAGAGAAGGCGTCCGTTCATGCACTTTCCCGGTCGGCCATTTTGCCTTGTTTGTCTGAACAGATGGGTTACTCTATTACCAGGAGAGAACACCAACATGGTATCATTGTGTCTTTTTAAGCATGTGTGTGTGTCCGTGTGTGTTTGTGAGTGTGTGCGTGTGCGTGACATGGTTCCCTTTTACTCAGTAAACAAGGATGCAGGATCCATCCTACCAAATCTATTTTGGTTTCCAGTCTCTCTCAGCGCGGTTCACATCATCCAGAAGAGCCTAGTTTCCTCCTACAACACCTGTTTCACGACAAACATCACACAGCGATGACACTGAAATTGCCACACACATACGTAACAGTCAAAATGCACAATGTTAGAACTACCCGAAACGTGTATTTTTTTCTTTCAGTTTCTCAGAGAAAGGAGATGTGCTTATGAAACGGAACATCTGTAGAAATGTGCGTGTTTGTATGTGTGTGTGTGTGTGTGTGTGTGTGTGTGGGCGTGGGCGGGCAGGGTGTTTCTGCAGTCTATTCAGTTCTCGCTGTTCACTTCTGTTTTCAGCCAGAGAAGAAATTCACAGCAACCTCTCTGCTAGGAAATGGAAGTTGTGTCTTGAGATGACTCACCAGCTGCTAGCTGAAGCTCACAGTCATCGGGCCCCCTCACCCTGGACCTGTGTGTGATGCCCTGGACCTGTGTGTGATGCCCTGGACCTGTGTGTGATGCCCTGGACCTGTGTGTGATGCCCTGGACCTGTGTGTGTCCGGGTCATCATTATCACTCTGTACATGTGGGTCATTAAAAACAATGGATTTTTCATATTTTTAATGATTCATCTTGTTGTCACAAAACACGTGACCACGAGATGAATCTTGAAAAATATGAAAAATGTCAATAAAGCATCATTCTTCTTTTCCACTTTCAGGTTCCCTTTGTGTGTTCGCCCTTCGTGGTAACAGAGACACTAGGACACAGACCTCAAAGTTAATTGTATATATTTTCGACGATTATGTTTCAGTGGAGGCGGGGCATTTTCAGATGCATCAAGTGCGAGAGGACAGACAACATCCTGCACTGCTTTGTACCATAACCGTGTGTGTGTGTGTATGAGTGTGTCTGTGTGTGTGTATGAGTGTGTGTGTCTGTGTGTGTGTGTATGAGTGTGTGTGTGTGTGTGTGTGTGTGTGTGTATGAGTGTGTGTGTCTGTGTGTGTGTGTGTGTGTGTATGAGTGTGTGTGTCTGTGTGTGTGTGTGTATGAGTGTGTGTGTCTGTGTGTGTGTATGAATGTGTGTGTGTGTGTGTATGAGTGTGTGTGTCTGTGTGTGTGTATGAGTGTGTGTCTGTGTGTGTGTATGAATGTGTGTGTGTGTGTGTGTATGAGTGTGTGTGTCTGTGTGTGTGTATGAGTGTGTGTGTGTCTGTGTGTGTGTATGAGTGTGTGTGTCTGTGTGTGTGTATGAGTGTGTGTGTCTGTGTGTGTGTGTGTGTGTGTATGTGCTTACATGTTGGTGTCTCTCCCTTGGCATTGCATGTATGATGACAAAGCAGTGCATCTCCTGGCACATGCCCTCTGTTACTGTACAGCGTGGGTGGATGTCTTTATTCCAAGTCTCTGGTTGTGAGAAGGGAGAGGTAGGCAGACAGACAGGCAGGCTGAAGGATAAGGAGACAGACAGACCGTCAGACAGCATAGAAGATGATATAGACAGACAGGTCATGAGGCTGAATGTCTTCTGACAGCTTCCAGGAAACAGGAAATATGGTTTCAAGTCCCTTGAGATGGTTGAGATGTTCAGATGAGTCACCTCATAAATCATCCACCTCACAACCATCCAAATAACCCTGCCATGCACAGTGTGTGTGTGTGTGTGTGTGTGTGTTTGTGTGTGGGTGTTTGTGTGTGTGTGTGTGTGTGTGTGTGTGTGAATGTGCAAGCATGTGTGACAGCACATAATGTAAACCCAAATAGATTTTTTGGTTGTTCCAAGAAAGAGATTGAACATCAGTTGGAAATATCACATTTGACTAAATAACTCATTCTAGGAAATACTCCGGGATTCCAGGACAAGTTTGTCGCTGTGGTAACTGGTATTCATATTCGTTTTTTAACATGTTGGTTTGTCAAAGAACAGAAAACAGAGATTAATTTCCTTGGTATTGCAGGGGTGTATTCATGGTAAATAAAACATTAAAAAAGCTTTTACATTACGGTTTCAGCGGTAATCAGTAAACCAGTGATGGTGTGAGTGTCGGCGCAAACACATGGGCGCTGTAAAAATGATCTACTGGTCAGACGCCCTTCGACTGTTGTCAATTATTTCCTGTCAATTGGAGAGCGAGCCTTTGTTGCTAAAGGAAACCCATTCCCAAACAGCTCAAAAACATTCCTGCAAACAATCGAACATTTGTGTTTGTGTTTGTCAGACTGTGCGAGGAGTGTTATGTGCGAAAGTATGTACAAGGGTGAAGACAACTGGGAGGGAACAGTACTTACTCTAGAACCAGCCCTGGTAGCCAATGGAAACTGGCCTTGATATGGAGGTTGTCAACCACCTCCCCTTACCATCATCCCTTCATTACCCCCACCACCACTACCACTACCACACACACACACACCTCTCTCCTAGAAAGCACAAAGCCAAATCCACTCAGCTGAGTCACATGGACCCACAGATCAGTGTGCTCTTTGCTAATCACACACACACACACACACACACCAATGGAGAGATGGAGGGAAAGGGGGGGGGGGCTGGAGCACATTCACACTATGGCCAATATGGCCCTGCTCCAGATCTCTCCTTCCGCTCGTATAAACACACACACACACACACACACAGTGTCGTCACAAGGAGCAGGTGTTGGAGTGCCCAGGACAGCGAGCTGAGGAGATGGATGGAGGTATTGTTAATGGTGGAGCATGAACAAGTCCATGTGTTGGGTGACACCACACACAACGTGCATCACAATGACCACAACATTCTCTGACTGAGCTTAAGGTCTTATACAGAACACTTCTGCTTTGGACAAAACAAAAACAAGAATGGCTAATCTCTCGTTAAGTCTATTCCAAGACAGGTGTGTGTGTGTGTGTGTGTGTCTGGGTGTGTGTGGTCGGTTTACTCTAGCTCCACCAGTGTGTTTACATCCCATGAAACGAGGCAGTGAGAAAAAACAGAAAAAAAGTCCAGTCCCACTTGATCCTAAGCACAGAGAGTCATGTCATCCTGTACGTATCTGAAGGTAAAAGTCACAGTCAGACGCTCTGCAGGAAATGTAAGCCCACTTCTTTACAGAACAGGCCACAACAGAGAAGCTAGCCATCGGATGGAAACACCGATCTCTTCGTTGGCTAAATGATAGCAAGTAATGTGGCGTAGCTATAGAGATAGTGACACACACACACTCACGCTTAACGATTAATTAATTATTCAATTTAGCTGTCTGTGGGTGTTGTGAAATGAGTGTTTTTTAAGGTGTTTCTTTTGTCATGACATACTGCTGGTTAGGTGGGAAGGTGGGCTGGCTAGCAGCTGGCTTCTGAGATTTCTTCTATTCCATACCATCCTGGAATGCTCTCTCCATCTCTCTCTCTCCATCTCTCTCTCTCTCTCTCTCTCTCTCTCTCTCTCTCTCTCTCTCTCTCTGTTTCTCTTTAACTCTCCCACCTCCTCTCCATCTTTCTCTTTCTCTCTCTGGGGAAGAATGAGTCATACGTCTGTCTTTCCATAGAAGTTCCTTCTTTTCAAGGAAAGGGGGAGGTGTGTGTGTGTGTGTGAGAGAGAGAAAGAGGGTGGGAGGGAGGGAATATATGTATCCTGTTCTTCTATCCAAGCCCTCCCTGATATTGCAGGGGAGGACGAAGGGAGGAAGGCAGAGAGGGGGGGAGAGGGGGGGTTATGGGAGAGGAAGGGAGGAAGGTGACACATCCCTCCCTCCCTATCCCCACCTTGCTATCACAGGGAGAGGGGCTAATTTTAGCATGCTAACTCACTGCCTTGATTGCTGCCTGGCTGCCTGTTCTTGATAAGGGCCGTTGGCACAGACAACCAGAGATGCAACACCAGGCTCCTCGACTGAAGTGGCAATTTCCTGTCTTCACGATGTGACCTCATGGTCAAAGTGAACATAAACGTTTTTTGTACATGTCGGTTGGTCTTGTTCCTGGAACATACTAGTTCTGAGAGAATTTGTTCTCTCTCTCTTTTCACTAATATGAAGTCCTGACTCGTACTCATGTGTAATAGCATCAACACCAACCGTGCTTCACGGTGAGTTCAAATCACAGAACAAGGTTGGGGAGAGAGAAACAGAGCAGGGAGAGAGAGAGACAGAGAGAGAGGGAGAGAAAGAGTAAGAGAGAGAGGGAGAGAAAGAGTAAGAGAGAGAGGGAGAGAAAGAGAGAAAGCCAGGTAGAGCAGAGCAAAGAGAGAGACAGAAAGACAGCAGAGTCTAAAAGAGAGAGAGAGACCAGAGTAGAGCAGAGGCAGAACAGAGAGAGAGCAGAGAGAGCAGAGAGAGACAGAGAGCAGAGAGAGACAGTGAGAGAGACAGAGAGAGAGAGAGACAGAGACAGAGACAGAGAGCAGAGAGAGAAAGAGAGAAAGAGAAACAGAGAGAGACAGAGAGAGACAGAGACACAGAGAGAGACACAGAGAGAGAGCAGAGAGAGAGCAGAGAGAGACAGAGAGCAGAGAGAGACAGAGAGACGGAGAGCAGAGAGAGACAGCAGAGAGAGACAGAGAGAGAGAGAAAGTAGAGCAGAGCAGAGCCGAACATGTTTGTGTATCCTTACGCCACAAAGCCCCAGCCCCAGTCATTAGGGAGAAAAAATGTCATTACTCCCCCAGAAGTCTGCAGGGAGCAGGGAGGGGTGACGGGGGGGGGGGGGGGGGGGGTGGACACATGTGGGTCATGAAAGCTGGGATGTAGAGAAAGAGTGATGGGGACAGAGAGAGAGGAGGGAGAGGGGAATGCATAAACGGGTCAGTCGTAACACTGCAAACTGGGAATGAGTGAACGAACATCCCTTGAGAAATCAGATGTTTGAAATGAATGACAGGATGAATGAACAAAGGAACGGGCGAATGAAGGAACGAATAAATATGTGAGTGAATGAATTGCATTGACTTGATGTCCCCACGTCAGTGAGGGTACATTCAATAAATGCAGTCCACAAGAAGATACAACAACAAACAAACAAAACAAAAACAGAAGGATTCACACCACGGAAGGAATGAAAGAACATGAAAGAAACAGAGAAACATAAAGAGAGAGAGTGAGCGAGCGAGCGAGATAGGGAGAAAGGTAGAGAGGAGGAGGGCGAGGGATGGAGCAGCGGATGGAATACGAGTCCTTTCGTTAAACCCGATGTTTTGATGTTGGCTGTTGCGATGTTGAGACGAGCAGGCACTCTGACGCTACCGTGAGTGACTCACTCTGTCTTATACAGCCGCACGTCCCCCAACAAACCCTCCACGGCCGAACGAGGAGGAAATATCAGATCTCCTCTCACACCCACCGACACACACGCACACGCTCACACGCACGCACTCGCGCAAAAGCCATCCCCTTCTTCGAGTGCTAAACCTTATGTGACACAATCAGATAATCGTTTAAAGTCATTTCCTTGATGAGGATCCCGGCATTTCCCAGCGTGTGCTTCCTCAGTCAGCGGCGGGTACAGCAGGCCTGTGGCGTACAGGGTGAAGGTGGAGTCTGGGTGCATGCGCTGAATCACCGTCTCGTTCAAGGACACTAAACACTGTTGTTTGACGTGCATTTTATCTCTGTTTACTGTTAGGCGAATCCAACGGAAGTAAACAGACAGATAAGAGCCTGTTTGGCTGTAATTAAGGTGGAATGCCGCAGTGACCAGCAGTAATTAAATCAGTGGTTGTAGAGTAAACTCCTTAAGCTTCCTCCCCAGGAGAGGTCGTGATTAGAGGGTGTGACAAGAGGCAGACGTCTCCTTCTCAAAGGTGACGGGTGGGGTCAGTCTTCATCCAGGTAAGTACTTCCTGTTGAGTCCTTCTAAAAGAGGAAGTAAGTTCAAAGTGGAGCCCACCTACCCCTACACCCCCCCCCCCACCCCCCTCGGACTTACTGCCACTCAGGTCTACTCAGACACTTACAACTTAGAGGGCGGACAAAGAAAACAAACAAAAGAGCTCATTAGCAGAGCAAACGTCCACCAGACAAGCTAATAAAATGAAGCATTCGGACTGGAAGTGACTTAAATCCTTTGCCCTACACCCGTCTCCCACCTTTTATACACTTTACTATCACAGTGCGTTGGTGTTCAGTGGATCACTTCTCCCCTTTCACTGGAACAACGCCCAATCTCCCTACTCCTTCTCACAAATAGGACGACAACGTGCGTCTTAATCTCATTGAATGGGGAGGGTAGTTCAGTGGGTAGAGCGTTTAACTGCAGTTGAAAAGGTTCCGGGCTCGAATCCACCCTGCACTCAGTGTTGCTTTTGATTTTTTTTACTATATTTACCATCACCCCTTTCTCCACGCCAATCTCTCGTGCAGCATTCCAGTCGACCAGAACGACCAGTGGTGTCCAACTAATGTTCTCATCGTTAGGCATATGCTAACATGAGCATTAGCATTTCTAGCACCACATCCCCCAGGGCTGAATAGCTCGCTCGGCGCATCGTTTAGTTTTGTCTTACAGTGCATCATCATCACTTGCAATGATTCACCCAGCAACACCCAAGCCAGGCATCACACTCACACACACACACACACACTCCTTCACACACACACACACTCCTTCACACACACACACTCCTTCACACACACACACACACACTCCTTCACACACACACACACACACACTCCTTCACACACACACACTCCTTCACACACACACACACACTCCTTCACACACACACACACACACTCCTCCAAACACACACACTCCTTCACACACACACACTCCTTCACACACACACACACACACACACTCCTCCAAACACACACACTCCTTCACACACACACACTCTCCTTCACACACACACACACACACACACTCCTCCAAACACACACACTCCTTCACACACCCATACATGCACACACACACACTTACAAAAGCTCATAATAGTTTCAAATTAAAAACCATTAAAGGAGATGTTTTTGTCGTCAGGCCAGCTCCAAATTCACTGACTGTGTCCTAAACAGTGAATGCTTAGATTCAGTACAAACCTGCACTGATAAAAGAGGTTGTCTAAACATTAACTTCCCAGACTGCAGAGGACAATGATTGGCATGCTATGGAACAACAGTTTCCTGGCGGCCCATGCTAACTGTCTCTCTTCCTGTTCCAGTAGTGGTGAGTGACACGCCACCCAGCAGTGCTTATGCACTTCCTGTTCAACAGGAAGTGGGTGGCCTCAGATTCAACTTACTGTGCTCAACATACAGTGTTTCATACAGTACGATTATGTAAAAACAAAACAAAAATGCTTTCCTTCATCAAAGGTTTTACATGTTCACAGGTGGAACGTTTTGAATTATTTTATCGTTGATACGTTTCAGGAGTCTACAGAATCGGTCAGGTGCTTTCATGATGAGCCAGGCCAATCACAGGTTAGATCCCTCAGGCTGCGTCTCAGAGAGACAGCACTCCCCTTTCTTCCCCGAGAGAAGTGCTGAAGTCGTAGTGAGAGTGAAACTGCAGCTGCGATACCAACACCTGTCAAACCAGTGTGTGTGTGCGTGTTTGTGTGTTTGTGTGTTTCAGAGAGAGACTGTGTGTGTGGGTATTTCTCGTGGAGCGAGGTTGTCTGTGCGCACCTCGGAAATATGCATATGTAGGAGAAGTTAAGACGTAGACATAAGGTGTGTGTGTGTGTCTGTGTGTGTGTGTCTGTGTGTGTGTGTGTGGCATAGCAAGCCCACTCGTCGTTTTGGGGGCATTGTGAGCTTTCAAGCCTACACATGCAGGTTTGAGGAACAGGACGTGTCAGGCGGTTGAGCCAGAGGCATTTCCTGTTTGGCAGGGAAGCCTGTGACTTCCCGCCCCTGCACAGACAAAGTAGAGCCTTGAATCTTCTCTACCAGGAAATGAGGAGTGGGACTGCTCTGTCTCCAGGTCTGAAGTGGATGAGGGTCTTGGTATCACTTCAAAACACCACTTACGGTGCCTAGAAAAAAGTATTCACCCACCCCCCCTCCCCCCTCTTGTTGCTTTTATACATGAAATCATGATCCATATAATTAGGCTTTTTTGACCAGAATTTGAAAAAAAATTAGTTCATGTCAAAGTGAAAACAGATTTTTACAAACTAATGTAAATTAATAAAAAATATTTGATGTATAAAAGCAACAAAAGGGTAAAACATACAAGGTGGGTGGAATACTTTTTGTAGGCATCGCAAATGGTAAACATCCCTCAAGTCACTTCTTTCGGGAGTCTGGTGTCAGGCAGGTCAGAACAGAGCTTTGTGTCCAAGGCCCAGCTACTGAACCAGGCACCGGAACAAACCGGAACAAACCGGAAAAGTATCGATGTGGCACCGCCATTGTAAAGACCCAAACTATCCCCAACCCTACTGAACCTCCATCTCCAGTCCACCCAGGCTTGAGTCTCTCCCTGCCCCGGCAGAGTGGCTCCTAGTCGGGGGGAAGGAAGCAGGAGAGGCTCCTGGAAGTCCTTGTTTATATCCTGCATGCCGGCCACAAACATTCATACATACACACACACACACACACACACACATACACATACACACACACAGACACACAGAGGCACACAGACGCACACAGACACACAGTGAATAATCTGCCCCTCAATCTGTTACTCCCGCCAGATCTTGGCGCCTGCTCCCTCTCCCCGGCGAGGAGGGGGGGGCTTCGGGGGTGGGGGGGTGTTTTAGGGTGGGGGGGGGGCTTCGGTTCTGCGAGCTACGCAGAAGCCCGGCTTGGAGTCCTGGCTGTCAGTGTGTGTGTGAGAACAGGAATGCGGCATGCGTGCCCAAATGGTGACTAGGAGGTGAGGATAGAGATGACAAAGCAGAGAGGTGATGATGACTAGGAGGTGAGGATAGAGATGACAAAGCAGAGAGGTGATGATGAGGAGGAGGTGAGGATAGAGATGACAAAGCAGAGAGGTGATGATGACTAGGAGGTGAGGATAGAGATGACAAAGCAGAGAGGTGATGATGAGGAGGAGGTGAGGATAGAGATGACAAAGCAGAGAGGTGATGATGACTAGGAGGTGAGGATAGAGATGACAAAGCAGAGAGGTGATGATGAGGAGGAGGTGAGGATAGAGATGACAAAGCAGAGAGGTGATGATGACTAGGAGGTGAGGATAGAGATGACAAAGCAGAGAGGTGATGATGACTAGGAGGTGAGGATAGAGATGACAAAGCAGAGAGGTGATGATGAGGAGGAGGTGAGGATAGAGATGACAAAGCAGAGAGGTGATGATGAGGAGGAGGTGAGGATAGAGATGACAAAGCAGAGAGGTGATGATGAGGAGGAGGTGAGGATAGAGATGACAAAGCAGAGAGGTGATGATGAGGAGGAGGTGGAGGAAGATTGACATTATGTGTATGACGTACACCAGGTGACGTGAGGTAAAACAATCAATGATGGGTTGGTTGTATTTGCTTTGCAAGGTGATCATGATGATCACGATATGTATAGATCCGGATTAAGGCCTTTAGTAGGTCTCTCGTGAATGTCTATCAAATATGTACTGTTTTTATTTAATTGAATTCATTGATTAAAGTCACTTTTACACATAGAACTTGATAACATTTCAAGATAATTTAAGATCAGGTTTTGTTTTATTTAGCCAGGAATAATAAAAAAAAAGTTCAGTTGCCTGTAGCAACAGGCACAGAGCAGAGGAGGCAAGGAGGAATTGTGGGTGTGGCCATGTCCTATGACTCATCCTCAGCACCTGCGTGTCATTGGCCAACACCCCCTTCCTTCCTGTCCTCATGCTCCTTCGACCTGCCTCAACCAATACTTGGAGAAGAGAACCACAACCCCACCCCCCACCCCCAGGCGCCTCGATGACTCAACCCAGCTGAGGCTGCTTCCACCTGGGCTGGAGGGCTTGGCTATGGCAGCCTGTCCTGGAGGAGAGGAGCTAGCCCCTCACAGCTCCCTCACCTTGCCCCAGATGACCTGGGAGAGGTGGCCGGAGAGACCCAGGTCCCTGGAGGGGCGGGCCATGGTTACAGCAGCTCTATTCTGGGTGTTCTGCTTGCGTAGCGTGCAGTTGTGTGTGTGTGTGTGTCGGGGGGGGGGGGGGAGCGTGCTTTTGTGCGTTGGAAGAGAGCAGGCCTACACTTGTACATAAACACACCGGCTCTCCCTCAGAACAGGAAAGAAGAACTCGTACAATGTGAATCTGATTCACGCACAACCAACCAATCTTTCTCCTTTCTTTACTTGCACATGCAGCTGTGGGTGGGTGTGGTGTGTGTGTGTGTGCGCTTTGGAGAGTGTGAAAAAGACTGTGGATCAAAAAAAATTTTTTGAGAGGGTATGGGAGATATAGGAGCGGATGTGTGTGTGTGTGGAATGTGTGTGTGTGTGTGTGGAATGTGTGTGTGCCCCTGCAACCATGTGTCAATACATGGGCAGCATGACTCTTCAAAGGGCCTCCTGTATGACGCATTTCACAACAGGCACTAGGGCTTCCAGGAGAAATATGACTCCTCCCCTCTCTTCTCCTCTCCTATCCTCTCTTCTCCTCTCCTCTCCTCTCTTCTCCTCTCCTATCCTCTCCCCTCCTCCCTCAGGAATCAGAATGGGAATTCCTATTCTCTGCCTAGGAGAGTGTTGAGGCACACAGTGTCCTTGATATGAAGTAGCATTTCCTACGTCGCGCTGCAGATGCAGTGGTTGTCGTGACGAGGGCTGTGTCAAGTGTTGTCCCCGAGGTCGTAACTTCAAACTGAAGTGGTCGGGTAGCGACGGACTCTGACTGAGAAACAGAGGGATCTGTCTTTCTTTTGGACCCATGACATACTGACACACACACACAGCACACAGCACACACACAACACACAATAATACATCATCAAGCGATGACTCATACTGTGTTGTCAGATACACACACCAATAGAGTAGAGGAAGCCAACAGTCCCTGCTTGTTTTCTGTCTCGCTCATTCACCCGCGAGGCGGAAAGGACCGACCAATAGGATGAACCCACCACAGGGGAAGTGGAAGGGTGACCAAGACCACAAGGGGCTACGTTGGCGTCTTCCAACAGGAAGGGATGGCTTGCAATCACCCTTGAAAGAAAGAAAAAATAAAGATGTGTTTCTGGGCGACAGAGGCTGAACTGAGGTTTTTTATGTCATCGTAGCAGGGTGCTACAGCCTTAATAGTTATCAGCGCTTTTTATCACTGGGACTTTTGACATTTTAGGGAACAGCGTGGGATTATGGTGACAGTCTAAAAGAACATAGGGTTCCACGTCACTAATTGGGCCATTCGATATCTGTGCTCTCGTTTGGCCTCTCTCCTTGAAACGAAGGAGGAAAGGGAACTGGCTCGGAGGGGAGTTTGGGAATGGACAGATGGATAATTCATGTCAACCTGACAGCATATTGTGCCACGAGGCTTCTCCTCATCCTCTTTCACATGAGAGTCTGCTGTTCCACATGCTGAGGTGTCAGCACTTGGCCTGACACACACACACACACACACACAGGCACAAGGACACATTCTCGTGTTACGTGAACACACTCACACACTCACACACACACACACTCAGCACTGTGCCTGACACACACACACACACACACACACACACACACATGTAAACACGCTGTGAGTCACGCTGCATTTCCTGTCGGTTACATCGACCAGAGTCGCAGAGGGCACCACGGAGCTGATGACACGTGATTGGTCTGTTTGTCACCCAAACCAAGCATCGTCGTCGTCATCATCCTCCTGCTCGCTCATTAGCAGCCTCGCTGGTGAAGCGTGAATGACGGTGAGGACTGTCTGGTGGGTGAAATGTAAACAGACATCTGACTGGTTCTAACTGGAAAACTGACTGACTGGTTGCTGGCTGACTGCTTCTACAAAAGCTGTTGACGATTTTGGGAAGACATGGGCGTGTTTGGAAAATGTCCTGGGTGAATATGCTGGGGACAGAACACACACGCACAGTTCTAATCATTGGGATGTCACACAGACATCCAGATGACGTTTCTCTTTCACGAAGGCTGACACACATATACACACTTACACACTGAGGAGATTTTCTAAGAGAATCAGACACAGAGACACATCGCAGTCATCTATCACAGAGGCACATTTCCACAAAAGACTACGAGAACAGCCACAGAGCCAAATCATACAAGATGACACCCACACATGGTACACTAACCAGAAACTATTACAGGGCGAAGGTTTGAATCCAAAAGCGAGGGGTGGATTTCAATGGATGTGGTCTTAGTCACACATTCACGCTTTGCATCTGAGAGATCCAGTGAAGGGCTAGGTGTTATTGATGTGGTCGTGCATGCATCTCTCGCTCCAGGAGGAGGTGGGAGAGCTGGGTGGGGTGAGCTGTCAGTGATTTCTGGTGACTCGTGTGTTGCTAATGAGGCTGAAGAACAATGGGGAACGGACACGGAATCATGTAGAATCATGCAAACACCCACCTGCAACTCTCTCTCACACACACACACACACACATACACGAGGACACACACAGCCTAAACACACACACGCGGCTCATTCACTCACTCACTCACTCACTCCTTCACTCACTCACTCACACACTGCAATGTTCCCCCTCCATTTATCTCTCCTATTCAGACAGGCTCCAAAACCCTCATTCATAAACATGCTGTTAGCTGTATAAACCAGAGATATCTACGCTATTATTACAGGATGTGAGAGAGCTGTGGGCAAAAATCTAAAAGATTTCAGTGTTTTCTGGTACATTTGAAAACGGATTCACTTCCGACCCCTCCCTTGACTCCTTCACTCTCTCTATTCTCTATTCACACACTCACACACAGTCTCTCTCTCCCCCACACACACATACACATAGACTCTCTCTCACACACTCACACACACACACACATACACACACACACACACTCACACACACTCACACACACACACACACACACACACACACACACACTCACACACACTCACACACACACACACACACACACACACAGACGCACGCTCTCTCTCTCACCCACACATAGCTAACGCAGCTGCCTGTGGTTAGCAGTGGCGGTGAGACACAGGAGTGAGGGACGGCCCCCAGCCAGAGGGAGATATGTCTGGGGTTCACTCCCCCTCAGCGGAAGCCTCTCCCAGCACCCCCACCCTCCACACAGGAGGGGAAGCTCACCCACCGTCTCCAGTCCTGGGCTCCAGGGACCCCATCCTGGGCTCCAGGGACCCAGTCCTGGGCTCCAGGGACCACTGCGTGGTTTCTTGGAAATGTTGCAACCGAATTTCAGTTGAGTTCTTTCACGAGGATGACATTTCGAACGCATTTTTGGAGGGGGGAGGGGGGAGGAGGGAGGAGGGAGGAGGGAGGAGGGAGGAGGGAGGAGGGAGGCGGGCGGAGGGAGGAGGGAGGAGGGAGGAGAAGGCGGGAGGAGGGAGGGGGGAGGAGGGAGGAGGGAGGGGGGAGGAGGGAGGGGGGAGGGGGAGGAGGGAGGAGGGAGTAGGGAGGAGGGAGGGGGGAGGAGGGAGGAGGGAGGAGGGAGGGGGAGGAGGGAGGAGGGAGGGGGGAGGGGGGAGGAGGGAGGAGGGAGGCCTTTACCCTCCTGGTCCCAGCCTCTCCAGGAGACATGGAGAGAGCCTGAGTCACATCATGAGGGCGGGTGACGGCTCTGTGATGCATCTCCAGTTGTTGTTCTGACTAGCCGGACAACTCCTCCCCCCCCCCCCCCCCCGCCCACACCTTCCAGAAGGGAACAAACTCTCCATTCCCCCCCCTCCCACGTCCAGCCAACCACAGACCAGGATTGGTTGGCCACACCTGACCCACCCCCCCTCATATCACATGACTGGTTGGCCACACCTGCCCCCCCCCCCTTCCTCATAGCACATGACTGGTTGCAAAAATTGCCATTACATTGGCCACACCTGCTCCATCACTGCCCACACAACGTACACACACACAAGACACACACATCTCGTGATTGGCTCGGCTACACCTTCTGCACACATCCCATCACAAACAC